>NC_141077.1:49677515-49972515 GCF_041138505.1 Cibotium barometz | reverse complement strand
TCATGAACCCTTCCCTATTGAAAGGTCATCAAATTCACAAGTGTCGGTGTTTGGTCATGGCCCAACACTTACATGGTTCCGAACCACCTAGTTGGCTCCTGAAAAGCGACGACTAATGCAACTATGCCCAATGCAGTGAGCTAACACTAGCACGTTGAGCTACCCATCTGCTTAATCTAGGGGAGTTAATCGTGACTACACGCAGATTAGTTCCTAGGCCTGTCATGATTCCGGATAGGAGTTCATGTCTAGATAGAAATGCACTTAACTTGAAATGGATGTAGAATAGATAGAACTATGCATAGCAGAGTAGAGACAAGTTAGAGACCAACCCCTATAACATTCTTTAGTAATAGCTTGGACAATACAATGCAGTACATTGGAAAAAGCTCAACTCATCAACTCTATACTCAACTATCCCCTCAATTCCCTACCTTTAATCCACACACACAAATAATTCCCCCCTTTGTTGCTTACATCATCCGAGCACTACCCGTTTCCAAGAAATCATTATACAAGTTTGTTACAAAACAAGAAGGATCAAACCATAATAGTTTGTTGCACAACATGATAGTTTAGGTGGCGACCTGGGTAGTGGCCAAACGGGCTGGTTGGTTGCCAGCACACCTGGCAATCACGGTGGACGCTACGATAGTAGCCCACAATTATTGTTGCTCTGAAATTTTTTTGCATCTGGATTGCCTCTGATTTTGGACCCTGCAGTCCAAACGCTTATGGTGTGTTCCATCCGCCTTCTTCTAGTTTTGCTTCTGTGGTGATGCCCCTTGATACAAACTTAATTGGACAATCCTAGGAATACGTCGACTCATAGGTTCTTTTTGTGCTGCTCACCCATGCATGCCCCAATCTTGTCCTCTAATCTACCCGCCTGAAGTGCACGTCTATAGGATGCACCTCCGGGTACTTTGTCTTGGTCTTTTCATGATGTCTATGGCCATGCCGACTGCAAAGGTGTGGGGCTCTGTCTGTGTTGAGATATTGAGCTCATCTAGTGAGGCGGTGGACACTGATGATCCGCCTGGGGGATAGGCCCCACACTTATACCACTGGCATGGTTGGTGAGATCTTGGGTGATATGCAGCCAGTGGGATGACAGGCTATGTGACAGCCATTCTAGAGACTGGCATAGTTATAGTGCCAGCTCATTTAGTTGGGTTCACACTATGGAGAACCCTTGTATGTATTGGTTGAGTACCTTTCATATTATGTGTACTCTTATCTTGTATATGGTGTGTTGAGTGTTGAGTGAAGAAGAAAAAGATTTTCAGCCTCTCACCTTGTGTGTTCTCTATTAGGGTTTTGTGAGTGTGTGTGTGCTTGCAAGAGCTCAAGCTCTCTTCCCCCCTGCATCTTTTCATGGTATCAGAGCCTATTTCATGCTAAGGGCTGAGCTGCAAGCAAGAGAACCACAGGAAGCGGTACGAGGGTAAGAGCTTCAACTACTCTTCCCTATTTGTGTTGGTGACTACACCCTTGTCGGGAGCTCTACGTGAGGCACCGGCAAACGATCTCTGATTGAGGATCTTTCTTCACGGGAGTAAAGCTATAGGGCAACTATAATGTCCCATCGGATGAATTTTTTTGGGCCGAAAACGCGTTTCGGGCGCGTCTGGACCTCCGTTTTTAGAAAGCAGGCGATTTTGAGCACTACGGCGGGTAAGTCATCGATTCTCTGCAGAACTATGTTTTAAGAACTGCAGGAAGACAGATTGGCTGTGCAGACACTGTGGGTGCTGTGCAAAGAGGTCAACAATTGCCATTGGGTGTATGTATGCATATTGAGGTCACTGTTTGTGACATTTGAGTGTACTACAGTACTGCTGCAAAAAATACAACAGTTTGTGCAGGACAAACCAGAGTGCTGTTTCTGGTAAAATTGTGTGTTTGGCAAGATGTCAAATGATGGCATAACCCAGATTGTGGCTGAGAAGCTTGATAAGAATAACTTCCGTGCTTGGAGGTTTAGGTTGACGAATTTTCTGATGGAAAAGGGCTATTGGGACTACATAGAAGGTGAGCATGAAGAGGCACCAGAGATACCGGGCATAAATCCGACTGCTGTAGATGTGAAAGAGTTTAAAGACTGGAACCAAGGAGCCAGGAAAATTATATACTGGCTCTCCATTAGTATACAGGACACCATGATTGGGCACATTCAAGATGCCAAGTCCCCCAAGGAGGCGTGGGACACCTTGGTAAAGCTTTATGAAACAAATACCAAGGCACGTAAGATACAGTTGAAGAATGAACTTCATACTGTGGAGAAAAAGAGCATGTCTGTGAATGACTATGCATTGAAGATAAAGGGTATTGTGGAATCCCTTGCATCTATTGGTGTGTCAGTAGATGATGATGATAAGGTGGAAGTCTGTCTACGTGGTCTTGGGCCACAATACAAGGCGTTCAAGACATCTGTTCAAACTCGAGAAAATATTCCCAATTTTACAGATTTGGTGTCTATGCTGATTATAGAAGAAAAGAGCTTGGGTGAAGACCAACAGTCTTCCACAAAACAAAAACAGTTCAGAGCAACAGGCCTTCTACACAAGTTCAGGAAGAGGACGAGGTAGAGGAGGCCGTGGACGCGGTCAAGGAGGTGGCCGAACAGGTAATCAGAATTATGGCAACACCAACAGCAACAACAACAGTCCTAGAATTCACACAACAACAACAACACACAGGTGGAAGAGGCCAATTCAGAGGTAGGGGGAGTCAAAGAGGCCGTGGAAATTGGCAAAGGCAGTATAATGATGCACGTGGATGCTTTTATTGTGGTAAGCCTAGACATGTGCAGGCAGAATGTTATAAGAAGCAGCCTGACATGTAAAATGGAAAATTGCAGCAAAACAACTATGCATCCTCGAGCAGAAACAACGAGGATAATGAAAGGTTGTTTGTTATGCAGCATGTCATGAATGCCATGTCTGAAAATGTTGAAGCAGCACAAAAAGATGATGTATGGTATGTTGATTCAGGTGCTTCGAACAACATGACAAGTCATGGGGAGTGGTTCAAGGAGATGAAATCCCAAAAAGACCAAGTTTTGTGGAAACAGGGGATGACACTGCTCATCCAATTGCCCATGTTGGAGATGTGCCATTGTCTATGCAGGATGGCAAAGTGAAGTACCTTGCAGATGTACTTCATGTACCAAACATAACAAAGAATCTGGTTTCAGTTGGCCAGATGATTGAGCAGGGTTTGCAGGTTCGGTTTAACCCTGATGGTTGTTATGTTGAAGACTTTAAAGACAAGTGCAGGTTGGTTACAAAAGACAACAGAGTGGGTAGAATGTTTACGTTAAATGTAAACATGCCTGAAGTGAGCGCTGCGATGTTTGCAAATGGTTCAAGAATTGTTGTAGACACAGACATTTGGCATAAAAGGATTGGACATGTGAATGTGCAGAGATTGAAGTCTATGCAGACTAAAGAAATTGTGACAGGGCTGCCAAAATTTAAAGTGGAAGGTATGCAGAGAATATGCAAAACATGCCAATTTGGGAAGCAAACAAAGCATGTATTTCCACGTAACAGATATGTGAGCACAAATGCACTAGATGTTGTGCATTCAGATGTATGGAGTCCAACGAAGACCATATCTATGGGAGGCTGTAGGTATTATGTGATGTTTATTGATGACCACACAAGGAAAGTGTGAGTATACTTCATGAAGGAGAAGGGTGAGGTGTTCACTCACTTTCAAAATTTCAGAGTTATGGTTGAAAAGTAAACAGGAAAATATGTTAAGTGCCTAAGGTCAGATGGAGGGGGAGAGTACTTCTCCAATGAGTTCTCTGAATTTTTGAAAAAGAATGGTATTAGGAGACAATTCACATGTAGATACACTTCGCAACAAAATGGAGTTGCTAAGTGAAAAAACAGGCACATTGCTGAGATTACGCGAGCATTGATGGAAGAGAAGAATATGCCACATAGCTATTGGGCTGAGGCTGTTTCTACATCAGTTTATATCATGAACAAGACACCAACTCTGCAGCCATACATGATGTAACTCCAGAGGAGAGGTTTACTGGCAGAAAACCTGATTTGTCTCATCTGAAAGTTTTTGGATGCATTGCATATGTGCATGTGCCAGATCAGTTGAGAACCAAGCTGGATCCAAAAGCTGAAAAATGTGTGTTTATTGGATATTCCCTTGAGCAAAAGGGATACAGGTGTTATAACCCTGCTACACGTGAGTTGAGGGTAAGCAAGGATGTTGTTTTTGATGAGATGAGCAGCTGGTATGCTGCTGAAAAAGAAGCTATTGGGGCTGATGTGAGTGTAAGTGTGGTTGCACAGAATGCAAGTCAGTAATCACAGTCTTTGAGTGGACAAAGAGAGTCCTCTTCTAGTGGGTCTGTTGATAGACCATGGAGTGGCAGGCTGCATCATAATACCAGTCCTGCAAATGTGATTAGTACATCACATATAAAGGAAAAGAGAAATTGGTTGAGCCCCTTGGTATGCCTGACATTTCTGCAGGGCATTCTCATGTTGATGGAGAGTCTAGTGGCTCAGAGATGAGCCTTGATGAGGAGCTTGGGATCCCAGCTATGAGAACACCTGGTGTAAAGAAGGCTATGGAAGCCATGAATGTAAAGCTACGAAGATATGGGAGAGTGAAGAATCCTGTGCAGAGGTTTACCTATGATGGTTATGTGGCACATCACTATGCATATATGGCAAAGGTTGTGCAGGTTGTAGAGCCCACATGCACTGATGAGGCTGTTGGAAATGTGTGTTGGGAGAAAGCTATGGATGAGGAGATGAATGCACTATATGGAAATGAGACTTGGGATTTAGTGCAATTTCCTGAAGGCAAGAAAGCCATTGGATGCAAGTGGGTGTACAAAGTAAAACATAACAGTGATGGAAGCATAAACAGGTACAAGGCTAGATTGGTAGCCAAAGGATATGCACAGACATATGGCATTGATTATGAGGAAACTTTCAGCCCAGTTGCCAAGATGGCAACAGTGAGAGTTGTGATAGCAGTGGCTGCGTCAAAGCAATGGTCTTTACATGAGATGGATGTAAAGAATGCATTCTTGCATGGGGATTTGCAAGAAGAGGTGTATATGTTGCAGCCACCTGGTTATGAGGATGTGGATCACCCTGAGCATGTTTGCAAGTTGAAGAAAGCCTTGTATGGTTTAAAACAAGCACCAAGAGCATGGTCTGACAAGATTTCTGAATATCTTGTCAGTATTGGCTTTCATGTAGCCAATGCAGATTTCTCGCTGTATGTGAGACATGGTGATAGAGGGGTTGTGCTTGTTGTCATCTATGTAGATGACTTGATCATTACGGGAGACCATGATGCAGAGATCTTTGATGTAAAGATCTTGCTAAGACAAAAATTTGAGATGAAGGATCTGGGAAAACTCAGATATTTCTTGGGCATTGAGGTGATCAGGTCACCACATGGTATTGGACTGCAGAGACAGTATGGCTTGGACATGCTGTCCAAGTATGGTATGACAGGCTGTAAGCCTATCTCAGTGCCATTAGATCAGAATGGCAAGTTGAGTGCAGATTTAGGAGAGATTTTGGAGGACCCTACTATGTATAGGCGCATAGTAGGAAGCTTGATCTATATGACGATCACCAAACCAATTGAGCTATGCTTTTGGGTTGGTGAGTCAGTTTATGCAGGTTCCACGAAAACCGCATTTGGATGCATTCAGACGCATACTGAGGTATGTGAGGTCTACTTTGAAATGGACTATTCTATGAGACTGGGATGACAGAGATATGTGTACATGGGTATACAGATGCTGATTGGGCTGGTAGTATCTCAGATAGGAGATCTACTAGTGGATTCATGTTTTCTTTGGGGAGTGCCGCTGTGACTTGGAGCAGCAAGAAGCAGCCTACGGTTGCTCTATCCAGTACTACAGAGGCCGACGAGTACAGAGGAGCTGCTATGGCAGCATGTGAGGTAGCTTGGTTGAGAAAGCTACTTGCAGATTTGGGTCTATCAGTGGATAGACAAGTTGTCATTTTTTGTGACAACATTAGCAGTATACAGTTGGCCAGGAACCCAGTTTCTCATGCTTGTATGAAGCACATAGAGGTCCACTACCATTTCGTCAGAGAGAAGGTCTTGGCAGGAGATCTTGACCTTGCTTATGTCAGCACAGAGGATCAGGTAGCTGACATCTTCACCAAAGCATTGGGTACAGAGAAGCTTCGCAGATTCAGGGCTTCGCTTTGGTATACATGAGATGGAGTTGAGCTCGAGGGGGAGTGTTGAGATATCGAGCTCATCTAGTGAGGCGGTGGACACTGGCCTCGTACTTATACCACTGGCATGGTTGGATCCATAGTAACCTGGACCGGCAAAAACGGTCGGTTCGGACCGGGTTGGAAACGGTGTTTCCGAGTTTCCGCGAGGTCGGAAACGGCAAGAAACGGAGTTTCTTTTGAATTTATTTTAGACATGTAAAAAACATGCATAGAGACATCCTATTAAATAAACTTATGTCAAGAGATGCAAAAAACGTGCATAGAGACCTCAAACAAGACACATCAAAGACTCAAGTGGACATTAGAATCATAACACTTAACAGAATGTAGATAATGGACATGTATGATGTCGCGGCAAATTCAAGTGAACCATAAAAAACTGAAGGCTGAAGGCTGAAGCAGACATAGCGAGCTGCAAATTGTGATCATAATACATCATACATATCAGCAATGATCATCAAACTTGGGAGTCAGAGGTGCCCACTGTGGCACTGCCAATTTTCAAAATTAAATGGTTCAAAAACTACAAAATAACCGACATGCCGGCTGCCAAAAAAAAATGTACGGAAACGGCGTTTCCGCCGGTCTCCGTTTTCGGAAACGGCCGAACCGTTTCCAGAGGGCGGAAACGCCGTTTCTGGTTACTATGGTTGGATATTGGGTGATATGCGGCCAGTGGGATGACAGGCTGTGTGACAGCCATTCTAGAGACTGGCATAGTTATAGCGCCAACTCATTTAGTTGGGTTCACACTATAGAGAACCCTTGTATGTATTGGTTGAGTACCTTTCAGATTATGTGTACTCTTATCTTGTATATGGTGTGTGGAGTGTTGAGTGAAAAAGAAGAAGATTTTCAGCCTCTCACCTTGTGTGTTCCCTATTAGGATTTTGTGAGTGTGTGTGTGCTTGCAAGGGCTCAAGCTCTCTTCCCCCCTGCATCTTTTCAGTCTGTTCTAGGGTGATGGTGTCATATTCAAAGACAGTGTGTTCTAGCACTCTTTTCCCTCTTCTCCCGCCTCGACTCCATTTCCACCCATAGGGTGGTATGCCTAATGATCTAACCTTGGCATCCCCCTTTATCTATCTACTAGGCAACTCCGTTGGCGGGAGGGGCACTAGCAATGTTGATCTTTGAGTGATCTGTGGCCTCCTCACCCGGATCCATGAGTCATGAGAGCCCATTACTTCCCTACATGGCTCTGGATCTAGGGGAGGGGCTTCATCCTTGTCCAACCCCATTCCTATACCTGGGAGTTGCTCTGGCCCTATCCTGCCACCTTAGGCACTTCTAACTGGCTCATGAATTTAGCAATGTCAGCCCAGTTATTGGAAGGCCTCGTGGCACTTGCCTCCTATGTCATTTAGATGAGATTTTGTATATATCTCAAGGCGGTCTCCTTTCGGACACTTAAGCTTTTATGTCCCATTTCTTCTTGCACTTTCCTTTGCATGTCCTTTCTTGCCCTTTTTTCTCTTTTGTCCTAGCTTTGGAAATCTTAAAGCATTTTGTCCTTGGACTACACTTCCACCGCATGTGCTTTCTTCATAGCCTCCATCTAATCTCATTTTTTTAAGCTTAGCATTAGCTGCAGTCAAGGTGATGTTCCGCTCATTTATGGTCATCTTTCCATCTTTGCCTCTCATCACTCTTGTGGGTGTAGCTGCCTCCATTTCCTTTTTTAGGGCCTTGTTGCCATCTTGTTTTTGCTATTCTTTGAATTCTTCAATCATCACCTCCAGTTCTTCTCTCTCGACTCTGAGAGTGGCCTCATCCTTTGCTTTTTCTTCCAACTTCTTCGTGGCTACCCATGCATACTCCTTTAATTCATTCTCGAGGATGAGGTCCATCATTGATCCAATCCATAGAACTATCTCCTTTCCTTATGTTAACCCATTTCTAGGGTTAACAAGAGCTACCACCATTATCTTACATCAAGAAGTCAAGGTAGATACACCAAAGGGTCATACATTCAAGATATGAAGCAATGGTGTCCAAATCTACAATTTGGACGGGTGCCCGTAATGGTGTGACGGAATACTTATGGCGATTTCTGCTTCAAAAGCATGTGGTAGCATGTAGGATGAAGTCCTAAGTGATGTACATTATGGATATATTATGAGAGTAGTCATTGTAATAGCATTAGGCCTCTTATGAGCCTAAAGTACCCGGTCGGCCACAATTTAAGTGAGTGTGAACACTTATGGCCATGTATATAAGTGAATTTCTCTCATAATACAACATACTCTCCCATTGTGCAATTGAGTCTTGCTCTTGCTAATCTCTCTCCTTAATGCATAATAGTAAGTGTGTGTGAGTGAAGTGAGGTGAGAGGAGGGACGAGTACCCGTAGTGCAACGTAGCGGCATGACAACGCTCACGCAGGAGGCATGGTGGAATTTCTTCTCAAGGAGTTGTAGAGCTTGGAGATCTCAAGGGTTATAAGCTCGGCCATTGGAAAGATATTCACAATAGTTGTGGTTCACCAGGTAACCTCTTGTTGGATGTGTTTCAAGGGGGGTTAGAGTGAGCCATAACATTTTTGGCGCCACTTCGGGGAGCCATTCCTTGGCTTTTTCCATTGTTTTTCCTCTAATCTACACATTACCCATTTCCCATTGTCTTGATTAATGGTTTTCCATGAAAAAGATGTGGATTTGATGGTGATTTATATGTGATTTGGTGTAGAATAGCTCTCTTTTTTGTTTTCGTTAAAGAATGCTTTTTGCTTAATTTTTTTTGCTTAGTTTGTTGTTTTTGTTATTGTTAAGTGTTTTTTCATGTTCTTAGGACTTGCGCATAGTTTGTATTAGGCTTAGTTTGCATCCATTGCATTAAACATTGCATTAAACAATGCAATAGAATACAATTTTCAGTGAATGTTAGCTCTCTTTAGTATTAAACATAGAACTAAAATCATAAATTTTAGCTTAATTTGTATGTTTTTTGTTGGAATTGTATGCATTAGAGTGCTAGCAACCATTAGGAGTAGCTTAATCCTTCCAAAAATTTCTCAAAACCATAAAAAAAATCCTTGAATTCAACTAATTTCTCTTAATGGACTGGTTTTTGTCATTAAGGGTGATTAATCTTGTTCAAGAGAAAAAAAATTAAAAAATATGTTGATTGAGGTCCAAATTGATCATGTAACTAGTTGAAATTAATACTTTTGAGTGTCTTGAGAGCATTTACATCCTTTAAAACACTTAATTACATCAATTTCTTCATCAATTGGAGGAATTTGACTCTCTTTTCTTAATTTTACCTTAAAAGAAGAGACCAAAATTAAGAGCTTAATTAATCTCCAATTATACATTAATTTACACATTAGTTGATGCACATAGCTTAGAAATTTCTTGCTCCATCCAATGATGTGCTCAATTGTGTGAATTAATTAGTGATTAGGGGTTAATTAGAGTCCTTGATTAGAGAAAAGAGAGAAAAATTAGTGAAAGAATTAATTTTTGATTAATTCTTAATCATCTTTTTATATAACTCATTAAGGCTAATGAGCATTCAATGAGTAGATGTCCATGAGTTATCAAATTGTCCATTTTGGGGTTCATTTATTAAGGGTGTAAGGGGGTGTCATAAAAAGGACTTTTTTGATTCCCACTTACCTTTTTGGGAAAATTTTCATATCTCCCCATTTTAAAATTCAAAAAATATTCCCCCCAAACAAGGAAATTTATATTTCTCCCTAGATTCCAAAAAAAACCCGTGTGAGCCACGTGGCTCATACCGTGAACCATTTCTGCACTCTCACGTCTTAAGGGTTCATGAAAAAAATAAAAAATAAAAATCGCATGAGCCACGTGGCTCACGTCGTGAACCTTTTTTGCACTCATGCCTTAAGGGTTCACGTCCTAGAAGTCCGCGCACAAAAAAAAACGTGTGACACGTGTCTCACGGTTCATTGCCAAGCGTTTCACGGCCAAGCATCTCATGGCCAAGCGTCTCACAGCCTTAGGACCTCACGTAAAAAAAAAATATTAAATTTGATAAAATCTGTGAAGTCCGCTTCACGTCGTGAACTGTACCCACCACGATGTGAAAGGAGGTCCGTCGGTTTAAAAAAAAACCCTTGTTTGGAGGCTCGTATCTCCTAAACCGTGAATCCGATGATGAGGGTGCTATAGTGCTCATCGGAAAGCCGACATCGAGCTCTTCAAATTTAGTCTTGGCCGTTCGGACTCAAAATCGATTGTTTTGGCCTCCGACCAGTAGCCTCAAAATTCTACCTAGAAATCGAGGCAAAAAACAATCCAAAAAGCATGAAAAAACGAAAGAAAACACGAAAATGACTTTGAACTATATTCGGGCTCCTTTTTGAGGGTCTAAAAACGATAAAATCACGAACGACTCAGGGAGACAAAGTTGTAGTACTCCAAGAATACTACAACTCTCATACAGAGTTTTTACAAATTCCTTTTGGAGGAACACGTTAAAAAACGTGATGCAAAATAGGAAAAAAATTCTCAAATTTGTTTTTCATCTTGAGACAGTGATGGAAAACGGGTTTTAGGACCTTCTCTTCCATCTAGGAAGTTACAAGCATGCACTTTTTCTGGAAAAATATCTTAGAGATCGTTTACATGCATGTAGTGTCTAAGCTAATTAGGACAAAAGGACACTTGTTTGACCCAAGGAAGAGTACGCCAGGCTCTTGAGGTTATAATGGATTGTGAGAAAATATAAAAAGCAAAAAAAAATATGCTTGCTCATTAAGGAGCTATTAACAAAAGTCAGACATGGCAACGATAGAGGGACTACGTGGGCTGACACCCTCACTAAACCCAATGGCTGACATCTTCGAGCCATTGAGATCTATGCCCCAAATGCACCTCCCAATACCATTGGCCATGCCTACAACAAGCGTGTCATCGGGTTTTACATCCCCTATCACTTCAATCCCACTTGGCTTTGGTCCTTTACCTAACATTTCCATGAGTCTTATAGTAGGTACCAACACTTTTTAACCCCTGGATGCCCATACCCTGGACATACTAACTAGTCTTGGAAGGGGGGTAGCCTAAGGACTTAGTGAGTCACTACCATCAAGAGCACTCACAGTGACTCATACAAAAATACGGCCGCACAGATCTCCAAAATTATAGGCAAATACGACGAAAGGGGGGTAGCCTAAGGACTCAGTGAGTCACTACCATCAAGAGCACTCAGTGACTCATACAAAAATACGATCGTACAGATCTCCAAAATTATAGGCAAATACGATGGAACAACAGATCCTATTCGACTCATACAAATGTTTGAACGGCAATGTGAGGCCTTTGGAAATCCCAACTGCCCCACCAAGGTACATGTGTTGATGAACCTATGCTTAGAGGGAAAGCTAGTCGATGGTTCATCACATTGATACCGGCGCGATCAAGACCAACTTCAGAACCTTGAAGTTAGCCTTTATCCATGGCTTTTCAGAAAACAAGGTGATCGTTCGAGTGCAACGAAAGAACTCTATTCAATTGAGCGTAAACCAAACGAAACCATTAGAGACTTTATTCTTCGGATGAAACTCTTGGACTCACGATGTGAGTCATGGGAAAAATTAAACGATTCTCAATTGAAGAGATGTTTCATGATGGGCTTAAAGAATAACAGCTTACACAACTTGATCATTGTATCTAACCTGGAAACATTTGATCAATGTTATAAAGAGGTAGTATGTTTAAATGACAACATGCTGGAAGATGGTCATGCTACGAGAAAAACAAGTGACGCAGCAATAGCAAAAGAAAGATCAATCTCGGAATTGTCATTCCCCAAATTCTATGTAGCCTTGCTTAAAAGCTTTCAATTGACATCTCTAAGAGAGGATGAAATCCTTCAAAGCCAAACATCCTTAATGTCTCTACAAGTGAGGATCGTAATGCCTTGTGTTCAGTGCAATCACTATGACTATCCAAATCCCCATTGTGCATACAAGGCACCTGTCTTTTTGTACTGCATATATTGTAAAACCTTTGGTCATGATACTACAAAGAGTCCCAATTCATCAACAATTGACTCAAAACCTCCATCTCCCATGCACCAAACAGAAACAGTCCAAAGGGTAGAAACTGCTCAGGAAGCAGTTAATCGAACACTTCAGTGTTTCTATTGTCGTGGACCACACAAGGTGGTAGACTGCACAGTTTGGAATACTTCCATGCCCATAGTCACTACCCATGTGTGAACGATGTGACATTGATTACATGTTCCAAGATTTCCCAAGACGACTTGCTTCAATGCAACTTGTCTCACAAAATCCAACTCTTAGCATCTTAAGTGTACAAAATGGGCAATTGTCCACAGTACCCTTGAATGTGCTTACACGCTTACAAGCCAAGGCACAAGAGACAGTAAAAAAGAATGCAAAAGATAACACTTCGAAATGGGTAGAAGAACATGCCTTAAATCAGAAACCAAAAGAGGAAAACATTGTACACATTAGGTACTCTTGAAAACGCTGAGAGCTAAAAAGAGAACGAAAGTGAATGGGAATATGAAATAGAAACGGGATCTAAAGCTCAAACAAAAACTGAAACATCCATGGTTCATCTTGAAGATTCTATCATGATATGGTTGGATTTCGCTACAGGAAATGATGCTAAGCGCAAACGCACATTGATTAGCCCTCGAGCTAGTCATAACATCATGACAATAGACACTTGGATGTCATTGGGACAACCTAAACTTATCCCTTCAAACAATGGTCTTGCAAGAGGAGCCAATGGACAAAACATTGAAGTTCCCGGTTACTTTAGCTATGCTAGTCAAACAATCGGTGGAGATGTGGACTTTACATTCCATGTTATCCTAGATTCCCTTGAGTATGATGTCGTCCTTGGTGGAACTTGGATACTTGACTCGTTGTATTCAATTGATGAATCCATGCAAATAGTCACCTTGAATACTCCTGCAGGCATTGTACAATTGCTAGTATGGAAGGAAAAGACCTTGGAGGAGCTGGAACTTCCAACATATCTTACTGAAAAGATCTCTAGGATTCTGGTTGGATTGGAACTTTCCAATAAAATCACCATAGCTCAAGAACAGCTTTATCCAACACGAGAAAACAATCTCATGACCCTCGAGTTATGGGATTTGTTAGGTCAACCAATACTCACGGCTCATCCTGAAAGAATTCCCTTTACACAAGACCTGAATTACCACCCCAAAGGTCTTTCTGGACATGTAATATGATTTGTGGATGAGATTAATCATCTCCACCACAAAGCGCATATGCTTCTACCTATCTTCATTTGCTATGCCTATTATTTTATATTCCTTTTCTCCTCCCTCTAACGGGCCGAATTCCTTGATCAAGTCATCGTTCTCTGCTAGCTTGATCTCCACCTCTCCCTCAGTCACTCATCGACAAGTTGAACACCTTGGCCACATATAGAGGACCAAATTCTTTCTTCTCTCCTGATGGTAGCGTGATGGCATTTGATTTTTGGAGCTGCTCCAACTTCTTCTCCTTGGCAATGAAATTGTGCTAGAGCACCTCCTAGGGCAACTTTGCAAATTTCTTTAGTCCCATCCTCTCCAGCCATTCAGCATGCTTATATGTCTCCTTGTACAGTGTGAACAAGAGATACTCAAATTCCACCATCCTGTAAGACACAAGAGCGATAGGGTTGAGAGGTAGAAGGTAAGGGTAATAACAAAGTCTAGCACATGGTGTATTGGAAGCATAGTGTAGCAAAGAATTCTTGCACAATAGAGACATGTAAATTAGGCCTTTGGTAGAGAAAGTGATGTGAGTTCTAGTCATTGTCGTGGCGCACGTCTCCCCTTGGTACGGCCATAATTACGTGATATCTCCATGATTTTTCCTAATTCTTTTCAAATTCTATCCATGAGTGCCTACTCCACAAATTGTAAGGTCATTAGTGGCCTGGTTGAGGAGGGGCGAGAGTGATGTGAAATGTCTCTCTTTCCATCCATACATCCTTTTTGGGGTGGCAACATCAATTTTCCTACCACCTCCACGCTGTTGCCAGCTGGCTCCTCGTTCTATGTGCACACTATGATCATATTTACATATGCAGTTCTTATTTTTAAATTTTATTCTTTTCCATTTTCATTCTCTCCAGAATCCTATCCCACTTTCAATTTTGGATCTTGATTGGACTTGGATTCTGCTTGTTGGACATTCTCCAGATCTAGATATGTTTTTCTTTCTGGGGTTCCTTCCTATTTTGGCATCCATCCATGATAAGGCTTTAGCCTATATCTGTTCATTAGTTTCTTTAGCCTTTCACCATCCAGGCTTGCTAGCTTGATGGTTTATGTCCCCATTTTCCCGATAATTCTGAATGGGTCTATCCATCTCATCGTCAGCTTTCCTGGGTGAGGTCCCATTCTGAGAATAGCAGGACTGCGTCTCTTTCTTCGAAGATCTTGAACTTAGTGTTTCTGTCCACCTAGAGCTTTCTCCTCTTTTGTATAATCTCCGCCATCCACACACTATGCATTCTTCTTTCATATAGACAAAGGAGTTGCTCAATTCTGTGCACTTTTGACTCTTCTAGAGAGAGTCGTTCTGCACGGCTATCTTGAGGCTTTGAGTGAGGATTTCCATGTGCACTACTACTTCCAGTCCATACACCATGCTTAATGGTGTAAGTCCCATTGCATTCTTGTAAGATGTCGTGAATTCTCATAATGTTGAATGCAGCTTCGTGTCCTAGTCTGTCTTGTTTTCATTTACTATCTTGACAAATTTCCTTTTAGGATTTTGTTGGTGGATTATGCGTGACCATTTATATGCGGGTAGTAGACTGTTAATTTCTTATGTATGATCATGTATTGCTCTATCAGCTTCTTAATCACTTCATTGAGGAAGTGGCTTCCTTGATCACGTTGACTATCTCTATTGGGCACCCAAATCTTGTCAAGATAGTTTCGTACAGAAACTTTGCTATTGACGCGATGCCTTACAGTCCTTCAGAGCCTTAGCTTCTACCCATATTGTGCAGTAATATGTAGCCACTAGGATGTATCTATTCCCTATTCTTTGAGCTGTTGGCTTGAATAGGCCTATAAAGTCTAGACCCCATTTTTGGAATGGCTCAAGTGGCATTATTAGGGTGTGAGGCATTCTATATACATCACTTGGCTGGCCTAGTCTCTGGCATATGTGCACTCTTTTGCAAACTTGTGTGCATATTTCAATGCTGTTGGCCACCATAATCGTGCTTGGAACACTTTTCACCCCATGACTTCTTTGGAAAAGTTCCCTTTTCTCTTTCTTTTTTCTGAACTTCCCTTGTCAGTTTTCCTATGCGAACTTGCTCCGAATTTCTTTCCATTTTCTTTTAAAGGACACTTCCACTGCTTTGGGATGTAATGGGCTCTAGTTGGCACTTCAACATCCTTTATTTAGTTACTTTATCATCGTATAGCAGCTTCTTGATTGCTACAATTTCTTCCCTCTTCTTTAAAGAGAATGCGGGGGAGAGAGAGAGCTTGAGTTCCTTGCACACACACACACACACACACACACACACAAGAGAGAGAGAGAGAGAAAGACACAAGAGAGTGATGGATGGCTGAATTTTCTTCTATCTTCTTCACTTCTCTATAACCATATAACTAAAAGATAAGAGCACATACATAAAGAGAAAGTACTATAATACAATAACATACAATGGTTGGTCCATAGTGTGAACACGACTATATGAGCTAGCACTATAACTATGCCATAACTCTAGTACTCTAGTGGCTATCACACAGCTTGTCACTGGTAGCATATCACCATAATCTCACCAGCCATGCTAGTGGCATAAGTGAGGAAGCTACCACCCAGGCGGGTCATCAATGTTCGCTATAGCACTAGTTGAGCTCGATATCTCAACACTCCCACTCCATACACTGCACTCCAAGTAAGCTGCTAAACATGTGGAGCTTCTTTGTGCCCAATGCCTTTGTGAAGATGTTAGCCACATGATCCTCTATGCTGAAATATACCAGATCGACATCACCTACTGCGAACCTTCTCCCTCACAAGTGATAGTGCACCTCAATGTGCTTTGCTCTATCATGGTATACTGGGTTACTGGCCAACTATATGCTACTCATGTTGTCACAATAAATGACAACTGCCCTATCCACGGGTTCAGCCATATCACTAAGTAGCTTCTTAAACCAAGCTACCTCACAAGTTGCCACCTGCTTCTTACTGCTCAAACTCACCATGACACTCCCAAATGAGAACATAAAACCACTGGTAGATCTCTTGTCTGCAACACTACCAGGCCAATCAGTATTTGTGTACCCATGTACCTGTATCTCTGTACCAGCCTCATAGAAAAGTCCATAATCAACTGTGGACTTTATGTACCTAAGAATCCGTCCAACCACATTCATGTGTGGCTTCTTAGGGGCTTGCATAAACTCAATTCTTGCCTAGTAATGGTCATGTAGATCAAGCTACCCACTATGCGCCTGTACGTAGTGGGGTCCTCTAAAGATAGTGGACTATCTACTCGAGAATTCATCTAGCCGCATCCAAGTGTGGCTTCTTAGGGGCCTGCATAAACTCAAGTCTGGCCTAGTAATGGTCATGTAGATCAAGCTACCCACTATGCGCTCGTACGTAGTGGGGTCCTCCAAAAAGTCACCTGCATCTGTGCTCTACTCCAATGGCATTGAAATAGGCTAACAGCCTGTCATACCATACTTGGACAACATGTCCAAGACATACTGCCTCTGTAGTAACAAAATGCCATGAGGTGATCTCACCACCTCTATGCCCAAGAAATACCATAGCTCACCCAAATCCTTCATCTCAAACTTCTGCTTCAAAAGCCTCTTGACATCATGTATGTCAGCATCACTATCACCAGTGATAACAAGTCATCCACATAGATGACTAATAGCATGATCCCTCTATCTGTATTTTTCACATAAAGTGAAAAATATGCTTGGTGGATATCTGAAATCCAATGGTAACAAGATACTCCTTGATCTTGTTTGACCATGCTCTAGGTGCTTGCTTCAAGCCATACAAGGCTTTGCGTAACTTGCACACAAAATCTAGGTGTGCACCACTCTCATAAACTGGTGGCTGCATCATGTATACTTCTTCATGTAAATCACCATGCAAGAAGGCATTCTTTACATCCATCTGATGTAGAGACCAACCCTTTGCTAGCAGCCATGCAAGACAAATCACCATGCAAGAAGGAATTCTTTATACTTCTTCATGTAAATCACTATGCAAGAAGGCATTCTTTACATCCATCTGATGTAGAGACCAACCCTTTGCTAGCAGCCGTAGCAATGACAACTCTCACGATTGCCATTCTTGCAACTGGGATGAATGTCTCCTCATAGTCTATGCTATAAGTCCGTGCATAGCCCTTGGCAACCAATCTTTCCATTCTTGCAACTGGGATGAATGTCTCCTCATAGTCTATGCTATAAGTCCATGCATAGCCCTTGGCAACCAATCTTGCCTTATACTTGCTCACTGAACCATCAGCATTATGCTTGACCTTATACACCTACTTACATCCAATTGCCTTCTTTTCCTTAGGCAAAGGCACTAACTCCCATATTGCATTTGTATCCAATGTTGCCATCTCCTCATTCACGGCATTCCTATTTCTTCTTCCAAGTGCTTGCTCAAAACAAGTGGGTTCCAACTCCTGTATCTTTTTAACCATGTAAGCATAATGATGGGCTTTATATTCATCATATCTTAATCTGTCAGGGTACCTAATCCTCATAGACCTCCGTATACTTGGATCACTTCTAGGTGTCCTCAAAAGAGTCCTAATTCTCCTTACACCAAGAGTAACCATAGACGGAATGTCAAGCTCCTCATCAAGGCTTTGCTCAGAGCCGCTAGAGTCACCATCCACATATGAGTGACCTAGATCAGGCACAAAAGGTTGAGCTAACTTTTCCTTTCCTTTGCATGATACATGTGTACCTACATCTGTCCTTAACCTGTATGACCATGGATTGACATTGGATCCATTGCTAGAGGAGTCTCTAGGTCCACTAAGCACCTATGATGTTGCTCTGCATGTGGTGCAACATCAACACTTCTTACATCTGCATATTTTGTTGCCTTTACCCCGTTGGTGCATACCAGCTACTCATCTCGACAAAGGCAACATCTCTGCTTACTTGCATCTCACGAGTGGTAGGTTTATAACATCTATAACCTTTTTTCTCCATAGCATAACCAATAAAGATTTATTTCTTTACCTTTGGATCCAACTTTGTTCTCCTTCATTAGAAACATGCATATATGCAATACACCCAAACACTTTTAAGTGAGACATATCCGGTCTTATGCTTGTGAACTTCATTCAGGTGTCATGTCATGAACAGCCGTAGTGGGTGTCCTTTTCATAATGTACACAATAGTTGCTACTGCTTCTACCCAAAAATAATGTGGCATATTCTTTTCAGCCCCAACAAGGCACATACCACTTCTGCAATGTGTCTATTTTTTCTTTCTACAACACCATTCTGTTTTGCAGAGTGTACCTACATGTAAACTATCTCTTGATTCCCTGCTTTCTCAGGAAATCGTTGAACTTATTGGAGAAATATTCTCCCCCACCATTTGATATCAAAAATTTTATTTGCATGCATTTTTCTTATCGACCAAGGCTTTAAATCTCTGAAAGTGAGCAAACACCTTAGTTTTTTCCTTCATGAAGTAAACCCACACTGTCCTAGTGTGGTCATCAATGAATGTAATATAATACCTGCAACCCGCAATTGTTGCACTCTTGGCTGGTCCCCATACATCTGAATGTATAATATCTAGTGGCCTTGCAGTAACATGCTTTTCATGTGGGAAAGCATGTTTGGCTTGCTTACAAAGCTGGCATGCTTCACATACTTTATTTATACCATTAATCTTAAACTTTGGCAAACCTGCAAACAATATTTTGGGACTGTATAGACTTTAACGATTGTATATTCACACGACCAATGTGCTTGTGCCATATGTCAATATCTGTAATGACACCTGTTCCATGCGCAAATATGGCTATCTTTACCTCAGGTATGTTCACATCCAAAGTAAACATCCTGCCATTTCTGTTACCCTTTGCAACCAAGCGCATTGATTTTTGAAGTCTTTCACAAAACATCCTCGAGGATTAAACCTCACTTGTAGACTTTGCTTAACCATCTGTCCAACAGAAAGTAGGTTCTTTGTAATATTTGGAACATGAAGTATATCCAAGTACTTCATTTTGCCATCTTGCATAGATAATGGCACTTTACCAACATGCGCAATAATGGGATGCGTAGTATCATCACCTGTTTCTACATAACGTGGTTTTTCCTTTTTTTGCATGTCTCTAAACCACTCAGTGTTAATCCTAACAGCTATCTTTCACACAGAGAGAGGGAGAGAATAAGAGAAACAACATGCAAGGGTCGAGTTCGGAGAGGTGCACTTGGTTAACTCCTCGATGTGAAGCTGCTAGGGGCTCACTCCACCTCTACTTGTGTCACCCAAGTAGAGATTCAATAGCTAGGCAGAGAGCAAGAAGGAGGGAGCTATGGAAAGCTCAACGTTCACTTCATGCATGCAAGAGGGACTTGGTAGAGAGCAAAGAGAGGGGAGAGAAGGAGAGAAGCTAGAGCAATACCATCCCTACAAGCACACACTAACAATCAAGCATGCAAGCACAACAAGCAAGCATAGATCCACAAGCTCATGAGAGTGAGAGAGAGAGAGAGAGAGGTGGTGTGGTTGCTCTTTCTGCAGATAGCGCATGGCTGCTGCATGCTTTTCATCTAGCACTCTTCCTTTGTATGACCTTGGTTGTTACACTTCGTGCACCAGACGTCTGGTCTTAGTCCAGATCCTACATGTCCTTTGGCAAGCTTGTCTAGGGCAGCCTTCAGTTCTTTTTGAACACCCATTGCTTGCTTCCTAACTTTCTTCTTTCGTGGCTTTCGCTCTTTGGCATCCGACTCTTGATTGGAATCTGATTCTGAGGTGTCTTCTCCAGAATCCGACTTGGAAGTTTCTTCCTCCTCCTTTCTTTTATCCTTCTTTTTCTTCTTTGGGTCTTTGCTTGTTTGCTTCAAGATCCCCTCCACTCTGGTTGCTCCCTTGTTCAAAGGTGAGGGTCTCCAAATCATATAAGGCCACTGCCGTCTGGAGCTTTTCCCTCAGTCCTCTCACGAACCGTTGACTCAGTGTGGTTGGAGCAGGCTTGTTGGGCTGATCTAGACGCATTAGTAATGCTCGAAAATTTGCTACATAATCCTCTGTTGGCCTCACCTTCTGAGTCAGCCTTTGTAGCTTCTCCAGTACTTCTATGATGGTCTTGTCTCTCCTGAATCCTTTTAGGATAGCTTTTTTCAATTCTTCAAATGTCTGGAAGTGCTCCAGACCATATTGTGCATACCAGCTGGTGGCTTTGCCACCCAGAGTTGTCGAAGTACTATGTCTTTTGCAACAACAGAGCTTGGGTGGCTGAGAATGTGGTTTTAAAGGCGAAGATGTGAGCATCTAGATCCTCCTTGCTCTTTCCCTTGAACTTCAGGTATTTGAGAGACATTCTTCCCATAGCTATTGGTTCTTCTTCTTCTTCTTGATCCCTGTGTGACTCGTCTCACTAGAGTCTTGTGTGTATATCTTGTACGAGTCGCCTAGATTAGAGAACACGCGTTAGAGTCATAGTCAGAATTCAGCACCTGCTCTGATGGATCTTTAGTAGCCTTAGACTGAGGCAGTTGTAGACCCCAACCTAGAATTTACCACAACATGCTTTTTTTTAGTTGTGAAGCAGCTCTGACAGAAATCCCCAGGAATCCCCCACAAGCCCACAATTTCCTAAGGTCTCTTCCCACATGTACAGAGTCTCAATGCCACATCACATCATAATTTCAATGTTGTGCATGACTCAATGCCACATCACCTCATAATTTCCTAATCACACGCACTTTTATATTTGCATTAATCAATACCACTATAAGGTTAACTTTTAATTTTTGATTGAAAAACATAGAAGAGCACTATGCTTATTCACGAGCCCCGTGTGTCTCAATGCTACATCTGATGTGGCATAACTGATGCCACATCACCCCTTAAATGCCTAAACACGCGTGCCAACCTTTACATAGGCACAGTCTCTATGCTCAACTTGGCAGGCATGGTTAACCCTTCATACTCGCAATGCCAATGCAATGTCCCTGCTGAATGCAGCAGGCATGTGTTCGACCCAGGTGGAATAAGGCACGGGGTGGAAATCTCTCCAAACACCTCACGGCGGCGGGAGAACCAGATGAGTGCTTCTTATTATTGCCAACACATCCTCTCTGATGATCTCCAACATCTCGGCGAGAAATTTCTCGAAGTACGGTTGGGCGATGAACTTCAAAGCCCGTGCAGGGAGCCAATTGAGCTAAGGTTAGGCAATAGGTCTGCTCAATTGCTTCCTGAGAAGTCTTCAGTGTTAGGATCAGATGATGATACTGTCGCATTACGGTTACGCCATGAACTTTCAAGCTTGTTTGAGACGGGGCATTTGGACCAGGTTTTGGATGCCCTGCTGCTTATGTATGAGCAGGGTATTGTCGCTCCTCAGAACGTATATTGGTCCTACTTGAAAGCATGTAACAAGAAGAAGGCCCTCTTCCAGGCCAAGCGGCTGCATGCACATCTAGCCCTCCATGGGTTGGAATTTGTGAGCTCTCTTGGTGAATACTTGGTGAGCACTTTGTTTAAGTGCGGAGGCTTTGAACTTGCCCTCCAGGTATTTCGCATGTTGCCCTATAGAACCATATTTTCATGGAAAGCCGCAATATCTGGATACGTTGACTATGGGCGAGGGCAAGACTCACTGGCATTATATAAAAGAATGCAGGAGGCAGGCGTGGAGCCAGACAAATACACCTTTGTGAGCCTATTCAAAGCTTGTGGAAGAATACCTAACCTGGATCAGGGCAAGGCATTACATGCAGATGCCCAGGGAAGGTGCTTCCTTTTAGATGCCTTTGTTGGTAGTGCTCTGGTGTATATGTATGGCAAATGTGGGAGCATCAAGGAAGCAGAGAATGTGTTTGATGGTTTGAGGCAGCGAGATGTTGTGTTATGGAATGCAATGCTCTCAGCATACGCCGAGCAAGGTGAAGTGCAGAAGGCTTTACAACTTTACAGACAAATGCAAGAGGAAGGCATGAGGCCAAATGTCCGGACATTTGTTGCCATAGTTTCAGCATGTTGCATCTTGGGGGAAAAAGAAGAGACTGTTATAACATGCCTTGCGATTGGTGAGAAACTGCACGCTAATGCCCGAAGGAAGGGTTTTGATTCAGATGTCTTTTTTGGAAACACCCTTATGAGTATGTATGGCAAATGTGGGAGAATTACAGAAGCACAGAAGGTCTTTGAAGAATTGTCCCAGCGGAGTGTTGTGACTTGGACAGCGATGCTCAAGATATATCTTGAACAAGGCCAAGAAGAGACTTCTTTACAGCTGTACAGACAAATGCAAGAGGAAGGTGTGTGTCCAGATGAGCGGATCTTTGTGGTGGCGCTTCAAGCATGTTGTTTGCTTGCAAAGAAGGAAGAAGCTGTAGCTGTGGAGGGGCAATTGACCAAAGTCATGTCTCTGAGCATTGGACAGGCACTGCATTTTGATGCAAGAAGTATGGGCTTTGAGGTGGATGTTTTTGTTGGTAGCAGTCTTGTGGGTATGTATGGGATGTGTGGAAGCATTGTGGAAGCAGAGAATGTGTTCACCGGATTGTCTCAACGCAACCATGTGTCATTCAATGCAATGCTCTCAGCTTACCTTGAGCAAGGTGAAGTAGCAGAGGCCTTACGGCTTTACAGACAAATGCAGGAGGAAAGCGTGCAATTAGATGAACGGACCTTTGTAATCACACTTCAAGCATGTTGCATGCTGGCAGAGAAAGAAAAAGCTGTAGTCATAAAAGGCAGATCAATCAAATTGATGTCTTTGGAGATCGGTCGAGCACTGCATGCTGATATTCATAGGAAGGGGTTCAGCTCAGATGTTTTTGTCAGCTATACCCTCATGAGTATGTATAGAAAATGTGGGAGCATTGTGGAAGCAAAAAATTTATTTAGTCCGTCATTTACTCGCAGCAGCCTGTTCTGGACTGAGGTTCTCTCCTCCCATGTTGAGGAGGGGGAAGGAGAGAAGGCTTTACAGCTATATAAACATATGCAAGATGAAGGTGTTAGTCCAAACAAATGGACCTTTGTGATGGCCCTTCGAGCATGCTGTGCAATTGCAGAGAAAGATGTTGTTGTGGATGGGAAATTAGCTAAAGTCATGTCTTTGAAAATAGGCCAGGCACTTCATTTCGATGCTTGGAAGAATGGCTTTAACTCAGATGTCTTCGTTGGCAGCACCCTTCTGACTATGTACAGCATGTGTGGAGACATTGTCAGAGCAGAGAACGTGTTTAGTGGGCTATCTGAACGTGACATTGTGTCATGGAATGCAATGCTGTCTGCATATCTTGACCAAGGTGATGGGGAGAAGGTTTTGACCTTGTACAGAGTCTTACAGGATGAGTCTATGCTTCGAACTGAGTGTACCCTTGTGACTGCCCTCCAAGCATGTTGCATGCTTGCAGAGAAGGAAGGAGCTGTTCCTGAAAGTCCTTCGACAAAAGTTATTCCTTTGGACATTGGCAAAGCATTACATGCTGATGCTCGAAGGAAGGGCTTTGATTCGCTTGCCTCTGTTTGTAGTGCCATTGTCTGTATGTATGGCAACTGTGGGAGCATCATGGAAGCAGAGAATGCAATCCGTTGGCTGTCCCAGCATGATGTTGTTTCATGGACTGTGTTACTGTCAGCATACATTGAGTGTGGTGAAGGAGAGAAGGCTTTACAGCTGTTCAGACAAATGCAAAAGGAGGGGGTGAGTCCAGACGAGCGAACCTTTGTGGTCGTCCTTGAAGCATGCTGCAGGCTTGCTGAGAAGGAAGAAGCTGTTGTTGTGGAAGGACAACCAATCAAAGCAACCTGTCTGGAAATTGGGCAGGCATTGCATGCTGATTCCCTAAGTATGGGTTGCAATTCAGATGCTTTTATTTGTAGCAACCTGGTGAATATGTATGGCAACTGTGGGAGCTTAGTGGAAGCAGAAATCATCTTCAATGGACTGCCACAGCACAGTATTGTGCTATGGAATGCGATGCTGTCAGCTTATGTGGACCATGGTGAAGGAGAAAAGGCTTTGCTCCTCTATAACCTACTTCAGGAGGTCGGTGTGATCTTGAGTGATTTTACACTTGTCTGTGTTTTGCAAGCCTGCAGTGTGACAGGGAATGTGGAGATCTGTAGGCAGGTCCATTTTCTTCTGGAGTGTGTGGGATATGATCCAAGTTCCCTTTTGGGGAATGTTCTCACTTACACATATGGGAGTTGTGCAAGCATGGTGGATGTACAGGCGGTCTTTGATGCAGTGTCCCAGCCAGATGTGGTTTCCTGGAGTGCAATAATTGCTGGCTATGCCCGCAAAGGAGACTATGCAGGGAGCTTGCAAATTTTCGAGGAAATGCAGCAAGCAGGTACCAGATCAAATAGGGTCACTTCTCTCTTACTTCTCTCTGTTTGCAGTCATGCTGGTGTCGTGGACAAAGGTGTTGAGTACTTTGAGTCCATGATGAAAGATTATGGCATTATTCCGGACATTGAGCATTATGAAAGTATGATAGACCTCTTGGGTCGTGCAGGAGATTTCACCAAGGTGGAAGATATGTTGTCAAAGATGTTAGTGCAACCAACTTTGTCTATGTGGTTGTCTCTGCTAGGTGCATGCCAAAATCATGGCAACATGGAGTTAGGAAAGTGGGCCTTTGATTGGGCAGTGCAGCTGCGGCCCAAGCGGGCTGCTGCATACGTTTTGATGTCAAACATTCATGCTAATGCGAAGCTGCAGTGAGCAGATCAGGTAGATAGCTTCAGGCAGAATATGGGAGAAACCTGGCCAGAGCTGCATCAAGCCTCCTGTATGGCAGGAGGCTCTTAGTGCTCAAATACCTTCATGACCTGTCGCAACAGTTGTCTATAGCTGAAATGGAGTGAACACGTTCTATGCGATTTGTTCTTAGGAGAAGAAAGAGTGGTCCTTTTCAGCTATTCAGAAGCTGGCCATGTCATTATCCGTATGTGACATGACTGTTTTCTGGGTTGTAGTGGTGAAGGATGCTAGCGTAGGATCGTTTGCTTGAGCCATGCACATTTGAGCCAATTTGTGGGATGAATCTGCCCAGGCAGTAGGACAAGAATTCTAAGTGAAAGTATGAACAGCATAACACAGTATGCATAGAAGAAGAATGTTTAGTGGATCGGGTAACTCTGCAGCACGTGGATGGAGGACAAGAATTCTAAGTGAAAGTGTGAACAGAATAGCACAGTATGCATAGAAGAAGAATGTTTAGTGGATTGGGTAACTATGTAGCACGTGACTGGCTGAACTGCTGAGAAGGCCTTCCCGGAAGGGACACCCAAATCACGTGGATACGTAACATTGACTGAGTTTGGCAACACTTGGGCAATCATTGGTGGTTGGCCAGCATAGACGAGCTGTTTGTTAGCCAGTCTGCCATGCAGTCCTCTCCTTCACGGTATTTCATCAGGGAAGCCTGGCATCAAGCAGCAAAAGTAGCCACCTGGTGGTGGTCGGTTCTCATAATGGGATTTTTCCCAGTAGTGTATCATGGTCTGTTTATACACTGATAGCAAGTATAGTGAATAAAGGTTGCATTCCGTATTTGTATGGTATCGTCGTGTGATCCATCCATACACTTCCGCACGGACACGGAAACAGATCAGGTCGTGTTTGCCCCGTACTTTTCCTCTCAAATTGTCCTAATAATTAATTTGCTTTAATTCCCCAAATCTCTCAAATTTTCTCGGTTTCATCCAATATTCTCCCAATTTCTTTCCATTTCTCTAAATTAGGATTTCTGTAAAGATTTCCTCTTTTCAATTCCTTCAAAAATTTCAAATTTCAATGCGCTTAGATCTCCAAAATCTTCATTAATTTTAATTTTTAATTTGACAATTCCTTATTTTCTCAATATTCAAGGTCTTGTGATGTGCATTTTGGTGATTTTCAGCTTCTTTAACATGTTGAAGGTTGCAAATCGTGCACCATTGTTGTCCTCAAGTCCACTTCTTTAGTCAAATCATTGGCAACGTCCTTATTGTTCTTGTGATGGCCGTACGGACGCGAGCCCTGTACGAGCGGACGTCCGGCACGAACACACCACGTCACGCGGCCTCTTCATGGCTCATGACAGCTCCACTGGCCCGTCTCGCGCGTATGCCTTGCGGGTCTCACCGATCACTTGCCCTTCATGCCCGGCTCGGCTCCATCGGCCTCTCAAGGCTCACAACAAAGCTCCAACATAAAGGAATGTGAAGTTAGATTTGAAGTAAAGATCTTGCAACCAAGTTGGCGTCAACTCGGCGAACAAATCTCGACTTCCATGAAGACACTTACTTTCCGGGCAACGCTGCATTGCTTAACGTAATCACTCTTACTCAGCTCAGACAGGAGCTCCGGCGAGACCACGCAGTCACCTCGCCAATTTTGTGGGGATTGGGGGACTCTCAAGCGGGGGCTTGAAGTCCATGCCATATAGTGAAAAAAGCCAAAAAGAAATGAAAAAATGGCAAAAATACAAAAATATGCACAGTTCTTTCTTTTGTAAACGGGTTAAACACTGACCTTGCTCATGGCTATAAAGCAGGGTAAAGACCTCCCGTCCTTCATTATATATATTAACACTTTGCACAGATGCGTTATATTAAGGTCATACATCCAACCTTTGGTTTCAAAAGTAATTGACGAGGGCGTCAATTCTATAAAGGGGGAGTGTATGTGACATGTCCGTCAGGTTTCGGCCGTTTTGGCTAAAAACGGCCGTTTCGACCGTTTTTCGTGACGCGTCGCGGGATTTCTATCCGGAGGGACATGGTGCCCGAGGGGTATGCTAGACCGCCCCGAATATAATGCATCTATATGGGGAGGAAGTGCTTGGAGAGGCAAGGCATGGACCCATAGTAGGCACCGAGACGCACTCACGCACCGGGTAGGCACGTTAGGCCTCCCGTGTTGTGGGCGGGGTTGCGCGGTGCCGAGTGCCTCCGGGGGGATGCCCTCCCTACCTTGACGGAGTCGGGACCGAAAGCGCCGACGGGACCACAAACGGTGGAAAAACGGCCGAAACCTGACGGACGCGTCACAGTTCTTTACAACAATCAACAGTCATTTGTCGTGATTGGGGGCAAGGGCATTGGTCCATGTGGGGGTGTAAGATAGGAGATAGTAGATGCTATTATTAGAAAGAAGCTCAAGGAGTTTATACAAGAGACAGACATTCACAATGCCATTCTTGAAATGTATTTGTTAGACTCTTTGCCCACGGATGCAACTTCTAGTAGGAAGAGAACTAGAGTTTCCAGAGAAGATGCTATTATTAGATAGAATCCCAAGGAGTTTGTACATGATTTTGGCATTCATAATGTGATCCTTAACAATGATGTTTGAACCCTTTGCTCACAGATGTAGCTTCTAGCAGGAAAGAAGAGAGCTAGGGTTTTCGAAGATGCAGATATGCATGATTCGTGGCGTGTATGATAGGAGCTGGTAAATGCTATTATTAGAAAGAATCTCAAGGAGCTTACATAAGAGACAGACATTCACAATGCTATTCTTAACAATGATGTGTTGTTATACTCTTTGCCCACAATTGCAGCTTCCAATAGGAAAAAGAGAACTAGGGTTTCTGAAGAAGATGCTATTATTAGATAGAATCCCAAGGAGTTTGCACGAGATTTTCACATTTATTAACAATGATGTGTTGTTGGACCCTTTGCTCACAGATGTAGCTTTTAGTAGGAAAGAAGAGAGCTAGGGTTTCGAAGATGTAGATGTGCATGATTCTCTTGCACCTAATGCGTAGGCTTCTAAGCAACATGCCATTGCTTTGTCATTGCACTCACTCTAAGATCAAGGAGAGGCAACAAATGGCAAAGATTGAGATACAGCGCCCTCTCATATTGAGTGTAACATCTCATTCAAGTAGTAAAAACAACGACAGGGGATGAATACAATTGTTATAGTCATGGGTTACATGGGTGCGTAGACATGGTTTGAGCATAACAAGATGAGGATCACCATGCTAGAGAGGGAGGAGAGGATTCGGTTATCTCTCTAACCAAGTAAACAAGGTTGGAAGAAATTTGGATGCACTATATTTTCTGATGGTTGGAATGAGATACAAGAGGATACATCATACTATTAATATCTTGGTGTCATCTTTCCTTGATACATACTTTTTACTTGCAACAATCAATGTCAGCAAAGCAGGCAAGTGCAATGCAATTGAATTTATATTTCACCACATTTGTTAGGGTATTGCTGTTGTGAATATGATGCAGGTGATGATAGACAATGCCTCCAACTACAGGAGGATGGGTGAGATGATAGAGGAGGACTTTCCAAGCATTGTGTTGACTCTTTGTGGCTACACATTCTTTGGACCTCCTCATGGAGGACATTGAGAGTTTAAACTAGATGTAGCACATTATAGATAAGGCAATAGAGCTTCTTTTCTTTAGAAAGAAGCACTAAACGTTTGCTATTTTTGGTACCACTATCAAAAGACATTGTAAAACCTTTCAAGATTAGATTTGTTTGCATGTATTGGACTTGGAGCATTTGTCTAACATAAGAGATGCTCTTTGGCAATCAATGGTTGATAGACCTTCGAGGCTTATACACAATGCCAACCATTTGTATAATGTAAGAGATGCTCTTTGGCAAACAGTGTGGTTGATACACCTTCGAGGCTCATACATAATGCCAATGAGATACATTCAAAGAAAGGCATTGGATAAGGATTTTGGGATGGATATTCATGGCATCACATTGGTGCCATAATTCCTTTTCATCCTTTTATCCTTTCATTGACATGAAGGGATACACCATGGAGTTACTCATCTTTTTCAAAAGACAAAGAGGGAGATTGCTACAAGCACTGCGTCTTGAGAGACAAGTAAATTTTAAAAAATGCAATGAACATTCTTTTATCTTGATTCTCTTTGAGTTGATTCTTCCTAGAGTCATAGAGAACAGTTTTTTACTTATATAGGGTGGATGAGACATTGCAGCTTATACAGAGGAGATGAGATTGGATGTGTCATCCCATTCATGGTTTGGCAAGCATTGCTCCATATTCTATCTGCAAGAGTGTTGATCTTTTTATGCATATCAAGATTCTTAATATGTGAGATCAGTACATAAGTTGTGTCTTGACGGAGGACTGGTAGGTGAAGATGGACAAGGAAATGATAGGATAGGATACTCCAAGTATAACAAACAAAACTACACGAAAAGATCACAAGACGAAAGTACTGATTGATGCAAGTGATATGGAGAATAATATTGAACTATTGTTGAAAAGGTACTCGATGCAAGTGATATGGAGAAAAATATTGAACTATTGTTGAAAACCAAAGCTACAAACTTATAGCATTTGCCCACACATACACTCTCACAAGGAGCTTTGATAGCGATGGTGGAAAACACTAGTAGATACACGACAATCCCAAACTTTTGTATCTCTTTCAAGACTTTCAAGACCACATAATAGCTCTGGATTCTAAATCGCTTGTGCTATAGCTTGCTTAGTGACCAAATTGACTTGAGCAAAACAGGCTAACAATTCATACAGATAGTTATGCCTTAGCGCTCGCAATGATGTTGCTGCCGCACCAACCCGATTAAAGTGAACCACCCTTGGGTCCCAACCCATTGTGGTCGAAATAAAGAAGAGATTTCACTTATCTATGGTACGTAGAGGACATCTAGCAAATTTTTAGTATCACCACCAAAAGATATAGTACCTTTGCCTTTTGCTTAACATTTGGCATAATTCTTGATGCTACCGAGGTGGACTCCCCTCTAACTAGTCATGTGTAGGGATGCTCCATTGTTTGGCATCCACGAACCATTGGGTGTTGTAGAATGCTCCACGTTTGCATAAATTTCTTTTATTGCTAAAAAGAGCTCTCTAATTCCATTTCAACACTGCTACTTGAAATTGTATGCAGAATGCATGCAATTGTAGAAAAATGAGAGAGCTTAAATGAAAGCCCGACTTAGGAAGTTGAAGAGATGTTCTAAGATCAAGTTTGGAATAACGAGCCAACAGAGCGAGTAGGGTGGATGGGGATGGCCAAAGCGTGTTTGACTTCAGAATGTAAAGACCAGGAAGTCAGGTGTGAAGATCAAGAGGTAGCACATTCAAGTAACACAACAAACACACCAAAAAACATAAAAGAAGCACAAACTCGGATGCAAGTAGTAGGAGTGATCCAGGATTAGATCCTTTGTTTAATAATTGTAACCAACCATGTGGTGACAAGTGGCAGGCATGTAGTGGCTGCTAAGATCTTAGAAAAGTATATAAACCTTGTAAACTTTATCAGTGTTGAGCAATACAAAGCTAGGCTTGTTTTTGCAAAGGGTTATGCACAAGAGAAAGGCATTGACTATGGTGAAATCTTTTCACCTACATGTCATATTAGTACCATGCAGACTATCATTGCATTTACAGCACATAAAGGTTGGAATGTATGTCAGTTGGATATCAAAACTACTTTCTTGAATGGAGATTTGCATGAGGAGCTATATGTATCTTAGCCTCGTGGTTTTGTTCAGAAAAGTCAAGAATCAAAAGTATGCAGATTGAAGAAAGCTTTATATATTCTTATACAAGCTCCGAGAGCATAAGATAAATGCATACTTGGTTGCACAGGGTTTTTGCAACAGTCCAATTGACAATACCCTCTATATTAAGGGGACTAAGGATGTTTTATTGCTCATTGTGTTATACATTGATGATGTGCTACTCACAGGCCCTACTAATGATCATATTTTAGCTTTTATAGTAGTTGATTTAGAGAAGTCTTTTGTGATGTTAGATCTTGGACTGTTGCACTATTATTTGGGCATTGAGTTTTGGTAGCATAATGATGGCATTGTTATGCTAGAGAGGAAATACATAGATGCATTATTAAAGAGGTTCAATCTTGAAGACTGTAAATTTGTGGCTACACCTATGGAGCTAAGTTTACGACTATGTGTTAAAGATGAAGGTGACCCTTTTGATGCTGGCTTGTATATCAAGAAGCTGTTGGATGACTTATGTAACACTAGGCTTGACATTCAGTATGTGGTCTCAATATTGAGCAGATTTATACATAGCCCAAACACAAAGCATTGGCTGTTTGTCAAACGGGTGTTCCGTTACCTAAAGGACACAAAGCAATTTGGGTTATTTTATCCCAAGGGGGTAAAATCATAGCTGCATGCATTTACATACTCAGACTGGGCTAGATGTTATTATGACACATGAGTGTCCATGAGTGGTTTTTGCTTTTGCCTTGGTGATTCATGTATATCATGGCTCAGTAAGAAGGTGGCCACTTCTAGCTATGAAGCTGAGTACATGGCAACATTTATTGCTACAGTTGAGTGTGTTTGGCTAAGGCGCTTTTGCTGATTTGGGTATTGAGTCCTTAGCGACTACCATCTTCATTGACAATTAGAGTGCTATGGCAGTTGTGAGGAATCCAGTTTTTCATGCTCGCACAAAGCACATTGAGGTGCACTATCATTATGTCAGAGATGCTCTGTAGAGAGAGAATCATCTTGGCTTATGTGCTAACGTAGGACAACTTGGCGGCTCCCATGAGAGAAGTTTGAAGCTTTTCGCAAAACTTTAAACTTACTTCCCTTTGGGGACTAATCTGGGCTCCCTATCACAATCCAACGATCTTGGTACATCTCTGTACTTCTAGTTCCATCTCACCCCATGTTCACATCATCACTCTAGGGGTATTTGTAACCATATTTGGTAGTGATGTGTGTGAACACACTAGGAACAGCTGGGGCACTTTTTGTTGGAATTAGGGTTGCAGGAATGCACACACAACTTCAAGAAGATGAGGAAGCTTGAGCACAACACAATAGTGTATTATGAGTGCCAAAAATGAAAGATAACAAGCCCTAGAAGATAATGGGCGTATATACAATGCACGGGGAAAAAAACCTCCTAGTGAGGGAAAAAGTGCCCCGGCGGTCCTAAGTGTGTTCACACACATCACTACTATAATATGGTAACAAATCCCCCCTGGAGTGATGCGGTGAACAAGAGCTAGCACTCATGTATAGGGAAGTGTCTAGCTATGTGGACGAATCCACAAAAGGGAGTAAGCCCAAAGCTTTGCGAAAAGCTTCGAACTTCTCACGAGGCAGAGCCTTTGTGAAAAGGTCTGCAAGGTTATCCTGTGTTGGCACATAAGCCAAACTGATCTCTCCTGCAGAGAGTCTCTCCCTGACATAATGGTAGTGCACCTCAATGTGCTTCGTACGAGCATGGAACACTGGGTTCCGCGCAACTGCCAATGCGCTCTGACTGTCAGTGAAGATGGTGGTGGCAGATGGCTGCCCAACACCCAAATCAGCCATAAGGCGTCTGAGCCACACACACTCAACCGTAGCTGTGAAAGCTGCCCTGTACTCAGCTTCACAACTAGAAGTGGCCACAGTAGGCTGCTTCTTGCTCAACCATGATATGCATGAGCTTCCAAGCATGAAGCAAAAACCACTCGTGGACACGCGTGTGTCATAACAACCAGCCCAGTCAGAATCTGAAAAAACATGTAAATCTGGCGGCAATGATCCCCCCTTGGGATAAAACAACCCCAGATGCCGAGTACCACTCAAATAGCGAAAGATACGCTTCACTGCCTGCCAATGCTTAATGCCTAGGCTATGCATAAATCTGCTCACCTGTGAGACTGCAAACTGAATGTCTGGCCTCGTAATGCATACATAAATGAGGCAACCAACAACTGTCTGATAGAGTGTGACATCAAAGTGATCTCCAGCATCATGAAGACTCAACTTCAAACCTGTCTCCATTGGAGTAGCAATAGGCTTGCAGTCTTCAAGGCCAAATCTCCGCAACAATGTTTCAATATACTTTGTCTGACACAAAGCAATACCTCCATCACACTGCTTAAATTGTATCCCCAAATAATGATGCAAATGCCCCAAATCTGACATCTCAAAAGAGGCATTCAAATCAGCCTTAAAATCAGCAATATGACTCTCATTTGGTCCTGTGAGCAGCATGTCATCGACATAGAGAGCAATGATTAGATGTACACCATCCACACGTTTAACATACAAAGTGCTTTCTGTTGGACTATTCTGAAACCCATGTGCAGTCAAATATGCATGTATTTTTTCATACCAAGCTCGTGGAGCTTGCTTTAAACCATATAAAGCCTTTTTTAACCTGCACACTTTGTTTTCCTGCCCTCTTTGAACAAAACCACGAGGCTGCGATACATACACCTCCTCATGCAAATCTCCATTTAAGAACGCAGTCTTTATGTCCAGCTGATGTACATTCCAACCATTATGAGCTGCTAATGCACAGATGCTACGAACAGTGGTCATACGACATGTGGGAGCAAAAGTCTCATCAAAATCAATGCCCTTCTCTTGAGCATAACCTTTTGCAACAAGCCTAGCCTTATGGCGATCCACTGTGCCATCAGGCTTACGCTTCAATTTGTATACCCACTTAGTGCCAATGGCCTTCTTGCCAGGGGGCAAGTCACATAAAGACCATGTACTATTCTTCATAATAGCATCGTATTCTGCTTGCATAGCAGCCATCCAATTTTCTGAACTTTGTGCCTCATCAAATGAAACAGGCTCACTTTCATCGCACATACTAGAAACAGCCAATGCATAACAATCTGACGCATAAGAGGCATCATGAGAGCCAGAACGAGTGCGACTAGACAAAGGGGCATCCAACTTGCTGTCACGCAAAGTCTGCACCAGCCATCTAGGCATGTTCCTAGAGCCCTCAATCTCTTGTCTCTCATCCTCAAGTGCATCATGCACATCTGCATCAGATATAGGCTGATCTGTGCCATCATTTAAAACCTGCATAGGCTGAAAAACTGCCTCATGAGGTATTGCACTTGACTGTGCACCACTGAAAAGAGGCAACAATGTATCATAGACATCACGTGAGCTGATATCTGTCTCCTTAGTACATGAAACCAAGGGCTGAACTGCATCTTCCACAAATACAACATCACGGCTAACCAAAATGCGCTTTGTCTGTGGATGATACAAACGATAGCCTTTGCTCTCAGCACTATATCCAACAAAAATACATTTGACAGCTTTGTCATCCATTTTCTGCGATGTTGCACAGGCACTAATGCATATGCCAGGCAACCAAAAACACGTAAATGGCCAACAGATGGCTTGCGGCTATGCCAAGCCTCATATGGAGTGACAACCTGTAATGCTTTGGTGGGACACCTGTTTAGTACATAAGTGGCACACATGACAGCCTCAAGCCAAAAACCATGTGGTAGACTTTGACTCTTAACCATACATCTTGCCATTTCCATGAGAGACCTGTTTTTTCTCTCAGCCACACCATTTTGCTGTGGTGTATACGGCACTGTACATTGGTGTTTTATCCCACGCTCAGCCAGAAATGCATTAAATTCTGAAGACATATACTCCCCCCCTCGATCTGAACGGAGGGTGCCCATCTTACTTTCTGACACATTTTCAGCCATAACCAAAAACTGTTTGAAGCACAAAAACACTTCGGACTTTGCCTTCAAAGGATATACCCATGCATGCCTGGTAAAATCATCAATGAAAGTCACGAAGTAAAGGTAGTTTCCAAATGATGGAGTTTGCATGGGACCACAAACATCACTGTGAACAAGCTGCAATCTGCGTTCAGCTCTCACTGATCCATCTTTGGGAAAGGAAGCACGCTGCATTTTACCCAATATGCAGCCCTCACAAACATGCTTGACAGGTGCCTCAAGCTTAGGCAAAGAAGACACCATTTCAGATTTCTGCAGGCGCAGCAAACTTGCAAAATTCAGATGACCAAAACGTGCATGCCACAGTTTTGCATTTGAAATAGCCTGCATATCCATAATAGCACATGCTGAATCCTCTACACATTTGCCATCCATATTGAGCTTATACAGCCCTCGACATAGTGAACCAGATGCTACAATGATGTCACCACAAGAGAGATCATGAACAGTACATCTGTCATCCACAAATTTTACAACCAAACCTGTTTTGGCAAATGCGGAGACTGACAGCAGATTCTTTTTGATCCCTGGCACATACAATGCATCAAAAAGTGTAAAGGTGTTGCAATTTGCAACATTCAGCACAATCTGTCCAACTCCTTTAACGGGATAAGAGGAGTTATTGGCACAAGTGACAGTATTCCCTTTGGGGGCAGACTCAAGGAAAGTGAATAAACTGCGCTGCGAGGTGATATGCTTAGTGGCACCACTGTCAAAGTACCATACATCTGAATCTACTGCAGACATACATGTGTCATGCAAAGATGGGTCATAACTGCACTGCGCATTGAATGCCCATTCTGTATCTTGAACAACATTAGCAGATTCATTGTTAGAAGGAGAGGCATCTGCAACAGCCATACCAGCCTCTTTCTTCTTAGCCTCTTTCGCAGCCAGCTTAGGACACGCTTTGATGACATGATCATTTCCCTTACAGTACTTGCAAAATGTCTTCTGTTTGTCACCCTTCTTCTCATCTTTGTCTTCCTTCTTTGGTTGCGCAGCATTTGCAGATTTCTGCTTACTAGAAGAAAAGCCAGCTTTACCTTTCCCGCTTCTCTGACTAGCAACGAAAGCTTGATCTGCGACACGCATAATATTCCTGTTTTGCCTTGACTGGTCTTCTTGCAGCAAAACAGAAACTAACTCCTCAAATGATAAGGCATTGGGATTGCCTTTCATCATCAAGCGAAGAGTGGAAGCAAAACCCTGATAAGAATCTGGTAGACCATTCAAAACAGTCTGCACAAGTGAACTGTCTGACAGGATTTCATCTGCAGAAATGAGCTGCTCTTTGAAATCCTTGATCTTTGTCAAAAAGCTATCCATAGAATCACCTTCGTTCATATGCTCACTCTCCAACTGTTTTCGGAGGTAAGCAACACGAGCCTCATTTCTTGCCTGATACAATGTGGCAAGTACATCCCAAGCATCCTTAGAAGTCCTGCAGGAGCGAATATGTGGGATAATGGTACGTTTGACAGACAGCGCAATCAAGGCATGAGCCTGCGCATCTCTACCATCCCAACGAATCTGCTCTGCTGAAAGTGGTGGTTCTCGAACAGCTGCTACAGCACTTGTGCCTGCACCATCATCAACAGTACCTGTTTCTGATGTGTTTGCAGCATTCCCAGCCACAATAGGACGTGCATCAATACCCTGCACAATGTTCCATAACCCCTTTGCTACCAATACATGTCGCATCATATATGCCCACAATGGATAGTTGGTGCCATCCAACTTATCCTCAGCAGCCAACATGCGGAATACATCATTGTTGTCAGCCATGGCCAATGACTGTACTACTAGATGTAAATGCTGTCTGTAAGAGGTAAACCTGTATAAAATCGACCTGTGCTATGTAGCACAGCCCAAAACAGACGAATGGGCACCTGTCCTGCAGATTTTAATCTTGACAGAAAATCTGCACAGTAGGACGATTTTGCCTGCGCAGTACTTGGAATGCAAAAACGGAGGGCGAAATGACTTCAGATCAAAATTCTGAAACGAACAAGCCCTACGGGGTCTCCCACGGCATATACTAACCTGCAGACGCTCGTGAAACCTCGTCGCAATCGGAGGAGATGAAGCGGCAGGTGCCGGTGATGCTGCCCGGGAGGAGGAAGCCTGCTCTGATACCAATTGTTGGAATTAGGGTTGCAGGAATGCACACACAACTTCAAGAAGATGAGGAAGCTTGAGCACAACACAGTAGTGTATTATGAGTGCCAAAAATGAAAGATAACAAGCCCTAGAAGATAATGGGCGTATATACAATGCACGGGGGAAAAAACCTCCTAGTGAGGGAAAAAGTGCCCCGGCGGTCCTAAGTGTGTTCACACACATCACTACTATAATATGGTAACACTTTTTTCCTCTTTAGGAGGTTTTTTCCCTCATGCTAGTATACGCCCATCTTGGAGTATACTTATTATCTTTGTACAACACACATTCATTATCTATCATCATCTCATTGTGTGCTCCCTTGAGCTTCTCCACTGTGTGTGTGTGTGCATGGTGTGCATGCGCACACATTCCTACAACCCTATTTTTAACAAATGTTCGACCGACTCCAAATTTGGTCCCGAGGGCTCCTATACATACATAAAACTCACACTATACAAAAATCTACATCCCACTAGATATCTCGAGTCCGTCAGTACAAGGCAACACAACCCATAAGCATTGCCTATTTAAAATTGCCGAAAAATAAAATTTTTTGATATACATAAAATTTATTGGAAATAATAACACGCCTAAAAATAGGCAGGGAACCCAATGAAACCCACAAATGGGTAATGGTCTTACCAAAAATAGCCTAAATAATTGGTAAAAATGATAAAAATGGCCAAAAAACCCGAATGGTCAAATTAAGCCTAAAATTAGGGATTATCATTTCGCCACACTTAATTGTGGGAAAGCTTCCTTGCAACTACTTCATCACAAACTAGCTACTCAGCATCTTTATTCTGCTTCTTCTGCTTCTTTTAACATGCACCCATTAAACATTATCACTTCCTCACCTAAATGTCAAAGCTAAATTCGCAGAACTGGACCACATATACGTTGAAATGAGTGATGTTAGAGTGCCAAGTTACCAATAGTAGCATTGATTAAGTAAGAAAGAGGGTGCTACTTTTCTTTGCTTTGAAAATACCAAAATTCTTGTAAAATTGTTGCTTTCTTGAGAAGATGATGTGGTTTCTTGTATCCTATGGTTTAATTAAATTCCGCGATAGGATGGCGCAGATACTCGAGAAGTTGTCCCTCCCTCATCCCTCTTGTATCCAAAGTGGGTGGGATAGAGATCACTTTTGGAATCGTGGACCAAGGTACTTCATCATCCAAGCAAACAGAATTGGGAACCTCACCATCTATTTAAAGCAGGTTTGTTGGATTAAGAAGTTGAAGATGGTCCGCTTATTCTGGTTTATGGGTAGTCCCAGACCCGACAGCTATGTGACCATAGACTTGGGAACCGTATACCACAAAACCGATGGGTATATGATCAAGTAATGCAAGTCTAACCCCTGATAGAGTAGCTGATATGGAACACAATACAATAAAGAGTCTACCTCTCCTACCTTCAGTCTTTCGCATCTTAGAAACCACGACAGAACCCCCATATTTCACCTACATATGGAGCGCTCGAGTCTTAAGCTTTAGTTAAGCATAGGATTCTCTTTTATGATGAATAAGACTAATTACATTAGTGTCAAATCCTTGTAATAAATCTTGTCCTTGTAAATATTTGAATTGAAAAATAAAGTGATTTCAAGGTTTTACTTTAGAAATCATGAGCGTAGTGTAAATTATGAATCTCGTGATCCTAAATTTAACCTTTCGATGATGGCCATGATGACGAGCCTCCTCTCCCCAATGCACTATACATAGATACCCAGGAGAAGAAGCTCCTACTCAAATATATGCAACCTCCCTCCTTTAAGGGGAAAGGTTTGAAAATTGAGAAGGATGCCGAAGTATGGATTGAAGCAATAGATGATTACTTCTCAGCTTCCGATACTAGAGCGGTCCAACCAATCCATGCTTGCACAATTTTACCTCATTGGGGATGCTAAACTCTGGTGGAAGCAATGGTGCCGTGAGGTGATAAGGGAGTCACCAAACACTCCCAAACTTGGGATGACATCAAACAAGCTATAAAGGAGCGGTATCTCCCCTCCTCTCATGAATATATAAAGATGAATGAGTCCTTTAGCCTCAAGCAGCTTAGTTTAACCTTGGAAGAATACATTTCTAAGTTCATTACTCTCTAGAAGTATGCCCTATCCATGACTACCTCCCAACAGGTGGCCCACTTTTGCCAAGGCTTGAATGAACCTTTGGATTCCCGCCTTGAAGCAATGAGGCCGAGTACATTGCAAGATGCTCTCATACGAGCCAAACCTCTTATGAAGGAGTTGAAATTTGGTAGAGCTAGGCCCTAGAAGAGATCTCAACTTGAATCAACCCTAAGGATCAGTCTTACAAGAAGCCCTAACAAAATGCTCCCTACTACAACCGAGGTCGGCAAACCAACTCCTTTGTTCCTCACTTGTATGCTACTTCTTCTAGATAGGCCCTTGTGTGTTTTCATTACAATGAGCCGGGACACTGTAAAGCTAATTGCCCCAAGCTAGCAACATCCTTTCCTCAAAGTGGTCGAGTAAATCATAGCCGTGGAACCCCCATCCACCAAGGTGCAAGAGGTGGAGGACGTGGCAGAGGTCGCAGAGCAGTTGCCCGCGCTGCTTGTGCTATAAATAAATAACCAACTTTGGAACTAGCCAAAGAAGAGCGTGCCACCGTCCATGCGACAGTAGAGCATCAAGGTCCTAATCAGCCACTCATCATGGTAAGCCATTCGAGCTTTTGATTGATTGTAGCAATACCCCATTCATTTCTTTATCCAAGGTGTTTACAAAAATTAAACTTGGGTCAAAAACTAGCTAGAAAAATGGTTGTAGAACTAGCTAGTGTGGGAAGGAAGTAGTATCTCACCACTCTGTAGGAAACCTTGATTTTGAATTGGGTAGTGAACAAACTCATGGCCATTTTAGGGTCTTACCATTAGGTATTTATGATGGGATCCTTGGGATGGACTGGTTAATCACAAACAATGCTAGTATTCATTGTAACCAGGAGAGTATCACTTTTAAAAATGAGCATGGCCAAGTAGTATTAGTTCAGGGAAGGACATGTAAACCCAAGTCTAGGGTAGTCAAAGAAAAACATCTTCTCAAGGGAGCACATAAGGGACAACAAATTTTCCTAGTAAAGCTCAACAAAGCTATTGAACCTAGTAAAGAATTAGAACCCTCTTAGCTCTAAGAATTCCCTAAAGCCATAGAGCTCAAGGAGAAACTTTCCTAACTCATTGAGAAAGGATTTGTACGCCCCAACAACTCTCCTCGAGGAGCACCCATTCTTTTCCAAAAGAAGAAGGATGGCACTCTTCGTCTTTGCATTGATTATTGGGGGCTAAAACAAGTCACTGTCAAGAACAAGTATCATATCCCTTGCATTGACGAGCTTCTTGACAGATTTCATGGGGCCAAGGATTTCTCAAAGATAGACTTGAGGTCTGACTAGAGTCAAGGAAGCAGATATACCCAAGACAACTTTCAATACCCATTATGGCCACTATGAGTTTACTGTAATGTCATGCGGGTTAACCAATGCTCCTGCAACTATCAACCACCTAATGCAAGATATATTTTGTCCCTACTTGGATGAGTTTGTGATTTTCTTTTTTGATGACATCTTAGTCTACTCCAAGTCGGTGGAAGAGCATGAGGAGCATGTGCATAGAGTTCTACAATTACTGCAGACATAAACTCTATTCTAAGAAAAGTAAATGTACCTTCTTTACTCATCAAATTGAGTATCTTGGATTCATTCTCTCCCAAGATGGTATCTCATTAGATCCTACCAAGATCAAGGATATAATGGAATGGCCACCCCCTAAATCATTATGTGAAATTCGTGGATTTTTGGGAATCACAAGATGGTACAGGATTTTCATCAAAGATTACTCCCTAGTATTTGCACCCTTGACCGATCTTCTTAAGAAGGATTGTGAAATAGTGTGGTTGCCAATTCATCAAGTCAGCTTTGATCAACTCAAAGCCATCATTACCTCAGCGCGCCAGTCCCGAAACTTCCTGATTTTACACCAGGAAATTTGAGGTGGTTTTTACTGATGCCAGTAGTCTAGCACTTGGTGGTGTCTTAGCCCAAGAAGGAAGACCAATGGCTTATACTTCTCGAAAGATGAAGCAATATGAGGCCAACTATGCCACCCATGATTTGGAGCTCTTAGCAGTTGTTCATTGCCTCAAGTTATGGAGACATTATCTCTTGGGGCATAAGTTCTAGCTTGTAACCGACCACAAGAGTCTAAAGTGGATCTTCACCCAGCCTAACCTCAATATGAGGCAGAGAAGATGTGTTGAAATCCTAAAAGAATCTAACTTCAACATCAAATTCTGCCCTGGGAAGGATAATGTGGTAGTAGAGGCACTTCGCAGCAAATCTTTCTGGATTGCAATTTTGATGCCAAATGACACCATAGTGGTCAAGGTGAAAGAAGTCTCATTTCATGATCCTAATTACCAAAGGATGGTGAAATTAGTCAAAGAAGGGGGAACTTCATAGAAAGAAAAAAATATAATCAAGGGTTACTTCACCCATGAAGGGTGAAGTAACCCTTCATGGGTGACTTCATAGAAGGGGGAACTTCATAGAAAGAAAAAAATATAATCAAGGGTTACTTCACCCATGAAGGGTGCCTCTACTTCAATCACATGCTATGTATTCCTAAGGATTCTACCCTAAAGAAGCTAATCCTCCACAAAGCTCATGATAGCCCCGCTACAGGGCATCTAGGCTATGCAAAGACCTTGAATGTTGTAAGGAGGAGCTATCATTAGGAAGGCTTGAAAAATGATGTCCTTTAACACTTGAAGAAATGTCTCTCATGCCAAAGGATCAAAGTTGAAAGAGTTAAGATGTTGGGGAAACTTCAACCCTTGGATATTCCCCAAATGAAGTTGGAATGCATCAGTATGGATTTTGTCACAAGTCTCCCCACTGTACAAGGAGGATATGATTCCATTTTTGTAGTGGTGGAATTGCTCACCAAAGTAGCTCATCTTATACTACCAGCAAAGAAAACCTTCAAAGCTTCTGATGTTGCCCGATTATTCATTAAGGAGGTCTTCAAGTTTCATGGTTTACCAAAAAGGATAGTCAGATCGGGCTCTGACTTCAGTTCAAAGTTGTGGCAGTCCTTATTTCAAGCCTTGGATACTCAACTCTGCTTTAGTACAGCTTATCATCCAAAGACCGATGGCCAAATTGAGAGAGTTAACCAAGTAATTGAAGACATTCTCAGAGCATATTGTGGGTGGGAGCCAAGAAGATGGATTTAATACCTTTCTCTAGTAGAATTTGCCTATAATACATCTTATTACTAGAGCATGGGGATGTCACCATTTAAAGCACTCTATGGCCAGAGCATGGGGATGCCACCATTTAATACATCTTATCACCAGAGCATGGGGATGTCACCATTTAAAGCACTCTATGGCCAAAGCCTTATGTACCCTTTCTTGATTATATTCTCGATGAGATGAGCAAGTAGTAATCCCAACTCAAGGAGTCCTTGAAGTGTAGCCTAGTAGGATCATAGATTCTAGAGAAAGGCAACTCCATATTAGAACTCTTATAGAACATCTGGTGCAATGAAAGGACTACCTTAAAGAGGATGCAACTTGGGAAGATGAAGCTACACTCTTAAGAGATTACCCCGAATTCAAGATGAGATGAGGACATCTTGATTTCTTTAAGGGGACAAGGATGTAACATGCCCCCACTGGCCGTCACGTGGACACACATGCGACCACTTACCCAGCAGGTACATCGTACCTCACCTTTGGCCTGCATATAGGCACCATCCCTTTCCCTAGACTCATGTAGCCACAAATCGGTGTACTTTCACTGTACACTGTCTTTCCCTAGACTCATGTAGCCACAAATCGGTGTACTTTCACTATACACTGTCTTTGTACCCCGCTTTGCTCTCTCTTTCCCTGCACTCGTATCTATGCCAGCCCTATATAAACTCCCCAGTACTTCTCTATGGCCGACACCCAACACTCCAAGTGGAGACTATCCCTGACAACCCTCTACATCTCGTACCCAACATGCCTCTACAGCCCATCTCCTAGCAAGCCCTTTTCAGCCCATCTCCAAGTAGGCTCTGCAGATTTCTTTTTCAAGATCCCACCCTTGTGTTGTGGAGAGGGTGTCTTAAATTGCTCCCCTCTATGTGAATAGACGTAAGGGAGAACTCCCCTTCTCTCCCTCTAAGTTCAAGCTTTTGCCCTCAAATTCTAGCTTAAGGACACCTTCCCCCCCATTTGCAGTGACTTATGTAAGCACACTTTGGCTCTTAGAGGTGGTTCCCACGTGAGAGTTTTATGCTCGTAAAGTGAGCAAATGAACTCCAAATCGCAATCCGATTGAAGCGTTGAGTTCCGGTGAGAAGGCGAATAGAATGGCTCCTCCTCGAAGATGCCAAAATATTACCTCAGGAAGTGTGCATAATGATGGCCCTAGAAGGAATGCCCCAGGTACGGCCCGGACTCTCCCCTTGGGGGTCCCACAAGGAACCAATGGCCAGGTTAGCTTAATAATCGTTTAAAAAGGGGTTTTTTATTAGCCTTTAATGGTAGCATTAATTAAATAGCATTAAAAAGAGGTTTTTTTATTAACCTTTAATGGTAGCATTAAAAAGAGGTTTTTTAAATTAAGAAAGAGGGTGCTACTTTTCCTTACTTTGAAAATACCAAAATTCTTGTGAAATTGTTGTTTTCTCGAGAAGATGTTGTGGTTTCTTGTATCGTATGGTTTAGTAAGTAATTGTATTATTATCTTGTTAAGTTAATGTACATGTACATCTTATGCTAACCCCGTTTCTATGCTTGTGTAGCTAGGTAGCGACATTAGTGAGGCCCGGAGTTGGCCCAAGGTATCCCTCCTACCATTGGGAAGTTGGAACTTGCCGGTTTCGGTGAGTATTATTAATGTTGCCAAGTTCTATGGGCCCAGGCTAGTGTGGTAAATAAGCCCACCCTAGCACATAGACATCCGACTCCGAGGAGTGGGAGGATCAAGCGACGGAGCCTGAGAGGGAGACAAGCCGGCTTGAGTCCCGCTGGCTACCAACAACGAGGTGTATGGTCCTGTAGGGATTGCCTAGTCTATGGAGACTGGAAGGCCGAATTCTAGATAAAAGGCAGAATAAAATAAGCCTTGATTTGGCTATGGATATATTTGAACATTGTATCTATTTTTAATTAAATCCCTTGTTTTCTAGTATTATTTATCATTGTTAAGTGGTTATTTTAAAAACGAACACTATGTAAGGTCTCTAATTAAGGTCCTTGTTTATATATGTCACATAGCTGGGAGGATGGAATGCCTTAACGGCACCATCCTATGGATGGGTGGACCCGATCCGTCAGGTAGCTTTTCAACAAAATTAATTGAAAGCCCTATGTTAGGTAAGTAGGTCCCTGGGCAACCCTACTCTAGAGGATTAGACCAGTGGCTATGCCTGCATAAAGCGTTGTTTCTAGGAATCAAGAAGAGAGGTTGCCCAAGTTAAGGTCAATCACTATATGGGTGATTTGATTTTAAGAGTCATTTAGGGGACCACGTTCCCCTTGCGGGATAGAACTAGGTCTTACCTACTAGTCGTATCCTCACATCTTAACACGGTCGAGGTGTTGACAAGAGTAGTAAATTTTTCTTTTGTTAGACTTAGTAGACTATCTTAAGGTTTCCCCTTTTTAGGTTGGGAGACCTTACAGAATTGTACTTTTTGTGGACGTTATGGTCATGAGGCTGCATAGTGCCGCACATGTTTGGCAAACCCTTGCTAATGCTTCTAGACCTCAACAGTTAGCTTACCAGCTCCATCATAGCCACAAGACATAATGCCTACTACAACACCTCAACCCAATGCTGAGCAAACGACACAATAACCTATTGCAAGGGGGATTTACAATGCATAAAAATAGAGAAGGATTACTTGCATGCTAGTGTAGTATCTTCATTGTCTACTTTTCCTTTACAAGAGTGTCTAAAGATAGCATGTTATGAAGTTGGAGATGCCCATTTAGCTCTCTATCTAAGCATAGCTCCACACACGATAGATCAAGGACCGCTATGGAGTGACCATAGAGTAGAATGTGAGCATGCATAATGTCTACCCTTAGGAGGTTGAGCAACTAACATAACAATAAGTCCCCTAACAAACCCTATATCAACAAGGCTAAAGATTTTTGGCATCATAGCCCTGTACTTATACACTTACATTTTACCTTTGTTTTGTCAAAGCATCGATGGCTCAAAGTTGTAAATCTTGCAAGACAACTAATAGTTTTGTGCTTTGATGAGTGTGAATTTTTATATTGATTTTATTATTACTTTTATTGTAATCTACATGAAGAATGAGTATATATGAGGCATTAACAATTATATAATGGTCAATTCTATGTGGCTTGATGCTTGTCAATTTTGGTTGATTGTTGTGTTGTGTGTTTTTTGAGAACATTTATAAAAAATGGTAATTTTTTTTTTGTTTTTTATTGTTCTTCTTACAAATGTTTTTATGTTTTGAATAGCATTTTTCATTCTCAATAGGTATAGGATTAATTTAAAATCAATTAGACAAAGAAAGGTGATCAAATTTCAAGATTTGACATGTGGAAACTTGCTAAGCACTTATTCGTACAAACTAGTCTTCTTTGCCTATAGAGTATGAGTTCCAAGTCCAAAGAAGTAATAATTCCATGTCTGTAGAAGTAATCCTCATGAACAATAATTAGTTACTTTTAAATCCATATTAGACTAATTAATTTTTAATCCATATTTATACTAAGTAGAGACCCACATGTTTAATTAGATGTCTAATTAGATTGCATAGAGAAGTAGCACATCGAGGCATGTAGAAATCCATTGACTTCTTTATCAAAGACTGCCACGTGTCTAATAAGATTGCATGGGAAAGTAGCATATCCATGCCTATGGAAATAACTTCTATGCTCATATGACTAAATCACACTTACATCTGTAGTAGTCTCGCTTTTTTCCACAAAGTAATAAAATAAGTGAAAGAAGTGTAGAACTAAGAAAATTGGTAAAGGTGAAGACAAAGTTAGCATGCTTTGAGGACGAGTCTATATCTATGGCTTCAACATTACTACCCAAATCGGCCCAATTACCTTCATAATTGAATCCATTTGCTCACATGAAGTGAAAAATTAGAAGAGGAAGTAGCTATACCTAGAGGGCTAGGGGAATATCTAGACCCACTTTAAGCGGAGTAACGACTAGAGGAGTCCCAAAACTTGGTTCGAGAGTGTTTAAGTAAAGTTTGAGGCTAGACTCAAAGGCAATAGAAGACATTATTTGTCCCAACATATTACCAATTGATCAAGTGGGGAGACCTTTAATAGTTCCTAAGCTTGTCATGGTGGAGGAGATTTTTGTTCAACGAAGTTCTTCTAGAGAATCACCCAAATACACACTAGAGAATGCTCTGGAAACAAAATGTCGAAGGAAGAAGCTAAAGCTGAGGGGGATAGACTTATTTTGATGACCTCAGAATGTGTGACACTGACATGGAGAAACCCCTTCCTTGAAACAAAAACCACAAGAAAGAGGTACGGGTAAAGAAATTGAGGGCCCCTCTACTAGGACCGCCCAAGTAACCCACCATTTGATAGGGCATGCAAGAGATCATAGTGCAAGGACAAAAAGAGTAAAAAAGAATGAATGTAGTGCCACAAATAACGGGACCATAGTCCTCTAATGCCAAAAAGATTGCTAATTACATAGCAAAAGATATAAGGGCCAACAGATAGTTGAGAGCCATGCCCTACCTATGGCTAGACAATTGGACATCCAAGCTTGATGTACCGAGTTAATCCAACATTTTATGGATCACCTTTCCGAGATTCACAATGTACAGGCACAAAGGGCCACATAAATTTCACAACAAAATCCCATTTTACAAGATCAGATAAGATTATAGGACTTTTAAATTCATAAAACTCTGAAATCTAAAGATGCATTATTTGTAGCCATCAAGGAGATGGAGAGAATGCATTTAGGAGCACAATTATAGCATGCAATAGAGATTAATCAGGTTATGACCTAGCTGTTGGCAAACTAAACATCCTGAACAAAAAAGACAAAAACATTAGGACAGTCTAGAAGGAAAAAGAGAGTGCCTTACAAGCTTTGCACAAGCAACAAGCTGAGATCAGCTACCTTGAGGCTAATAAAAGAACTATAAATGCCTTACATGCAGCTGAAATGAGTAAAAAAGATACCGCCATAAGAAGTCTACTGTGCAAGCTAGCTAAAGAAAGTGCAACAAGCCTAGACTCAGTTGAGTCAGTTGAGGCAGATGTTGAAAAAGATCAGCTAATCCTAGACATGGCAATCCATTTTCCTAATATGGTGCTATAGCACCATAGCCTTGTACCTTCACTTAGCTCTCTAGGCAATGTCACTAATGTTTATATATCAGAGATATGCTTTCATTAGGGGAAATATGGACTACCGAAAGGGCCCATTAGGATTAATTTTAATGACATTTTAATCAAGTTTGGACCAATGGGAGAGGGGGGCAGTGCACATTCTATCAATTAGCTTTAGGACCTAAATTAGGGGTATTTATTTATATAATTTAGGCTTATTCTCCTAGTAACCCCAATCACATCACCTTTTTTTTTCTAGTAGCCCCACTAGTGTCACTTTACCTCCCTTGGGCCCCACCAGATTTGCACGGCCAAAAAGTAACCCTAAAAATTAAATTATTTTCCCTCCAAAAATGTGATTTTATCCCCAAAAAATGCTTCCATATTATTCTATAGTGAAAAAGGATTCCCCCAGCTTCCTAGCACCTTTCTATGCTCTTAAACTAATTACACCTCAGTACCATTAGTTCTAGAGCTCTCTAATCCCTCTCTAATCCCTCTCTAATCCCTCTCTAATCTTGCCTGTAACCTTCTAATCTCTTTCTAATCTTTGCTGTAAGCTTGTAATCTTTTCAATCCTCTTGTATATCTTTAATCTCTTCTTAATCTTGTAGCAAGTTTGAAACCCTCTCTAATCCCTCTCTAATCTTGCCTGTAATCCCTCTCTAATCCCTCTCTAATCTTGCCTGTAACCTTCTAATCTCTTTCTAATCTTTGCTGTAAGCTTGTAATCTCTCTCAATCCTCTTGTATATCTTTAATCTCTTCTTAATCTTGTAGCAAGTTTGAAACCCTCTTACAAGCTTCCATATCTATACTAATCTTGCTATAACCTCTCTAATCTTGCTATAACCTCTCTAATCCCTCTCTAATCTTGCATGTAGCCTTCTAATCTCTTTTGAATCTTTGTTGTGATCCTGTAATCTCTCTCCAATCCTCTTGTGTGTCTTTAATCTCTCCTTAATCTTGTAGCAAGTTTCTAACCCTCTTGCAAGCTTCCATATCTCTACTAATCTTGATTTAACCTCTTTAATCCCTCTCTAGCCACTTGTAAATCTTGTTTCAAGGTTTAATAGCTCTCTAAGCTCTTGTCTAATCCTCTAGCAGCCTTCTAACCTCCCTATTCCTCCTCTAGTCCCACTTAAGTTACTTTATCCTCTTGTAAGTGCAAGTTCTCAGCCATGGAAACATCGAATAGGAGACCTAATGATTCCATCTCTGAGTATGTTCTTAACAACTCTAGGAATGAGAAAGGTATGTGGGTTGGAGAGAGATTCAAGGTTAATGATTGAATCATTTTGTTATACCCTTGTTCACTTCTTTTTTTCTGGTGGTTTTGTGTATGTAGACATATTTCCATCAAGTTATATAGAGGAATAACCATTGAAGAGCATAACATGGACCTTTAGTGCTTTTTCCATTCCACCATAGATCTACATATTTTTGAAATCTGTGTATCTCCTGGAGTGCCTTGAATCCATATTTCCTTCTCCTCCTTGGTGCACCTGGAGGCACCAAGGAGGCACATTCATGTTTTGAGGCCTGGAGTGCCTTGAATCTGTGTATCTCCTGGACCTTTGAAATCTGTGTATCTCCTGGAGTGCCTTGAATCCATATTTCCTTCTCCTCCTTGGTGCACCTGGAGGCACATTCAGGTTTTGCGGCCTTGGTGGAGGACAAGGAGCCTTCTTCCAATCAGGTCCCTTGGGGTAGCCATGGTGAGGTTGTGGTGGAGGTTCTACTACCTGCTATGGTGGTACTTGTAAATATAAAATACCAGGCATGCTCCCCTTACTTGTAGAGCCTCCTTGTCCTTCACCTACTTCTCAAACTTTCTTTCATGTTGTCCTTCTCCTCCTTGGTGCACCTGGAGGCACATTCAGGTTTTGAGGCCTTGGAGGAAAAGGAGCCTTCTTCCAATTAGGTCCCTTGGGGAAGCCACGGTGAGGTTGTGGTGGAGGTTCTACTACCTGCTATGGTGGTACTTGTAAATATAAAATACTAGGCACACTCCCCTTACTTGTAGAGCCTCCTTGTCCTCCGCCTACTTCTCAGACTTTCTTTCATATTGGAAGGGGACCCATATTGGTAGGGAGGGTCTTCCCAGCACGTTGCCCTCATGGAGGTGGACTTTTTTTTCCTTCCCATGGTGGAGGAATTTGCTCCTGCTTGTTGTCAGTTTTGAGGATTCCTTGCTATCGAGATTGTAAGGACGCTTTCTACTACCAATAGCAGTATTGGCAAGATGAGGAGATACTTTACGTGCACAATATTCTTAGTTCAAACCATGGGTGAGAAAGGGTTATAGGCATTAACCAAGGGTTAAATGCAAAATGATAATTATCACAAATTTATCAGCACAATTTTCCTAGAAATTACATTAAATCAAGGGTAACTAATTTGTACGGGATGGTTGGAGTATCAAACCAACTCCGATTTGCAATCTGAAGTTATAGGGATCTGTATCAGATACCCAATGGTTAATTTGAACCCTCAATTATACCAAAATATAGTGATTAGCATTGATTAACATTGATTAGCAAATTAATCCACTGTTTTGTGTGCAAAAAACAGAGTATGTGGGGAGTCCAGATCTGGTTCCTTAGACTTCAAATGAGCTCAAATGCTTTCAAAGGCATCAATAGCAATGAGTCTAGTAGAGGATTAAGCCAAGAAACATAAGATTTGACCAAATATTGAAAGCTTAATCTTTGTTTTACCAAAGTCACCTGCAGATTGAAGAGCTTAGATCTCACTGTAGACTTGATGAAACTGAATTCTGTCTTCACCAGCTTGTAGAGCATGCTTGAAAACACCTTGGGCTAGGAGGAATTAGAAACATTTGATCTGTGCAAGCTGCAATGTCATATTTACTCAAAAAAAACACGCGTGAAAAACGTGCTGCCCCACCCTGGCAATTCGCGCTGTTTCCCTTCAATTCCTTGGAATGGCTTGTAGCCCCTTGAGTGTAGTTTAAGCTCCTAAAAGGGCTTGGCCTAATTTGAAGTGTGCAAGGAGAATGGACTCCTCCACTGGTTGGGGATATAGAGATGAGTTGAAAACTAACTAAAATTTTGATTATTTTCTAATTATCTACTAATCTTAATTAATTAGATAATGGGCTCATAAACCTGATGGATTCTAGGCATGGCTCTGATACCATGTTGAAATTTGAGCTTGTGATGAGCTATGGTGGATCAAACACTAGAATCAACATCATTAACAAAGTGATTAGAAAATAATTAAGATGTAATTAGTGGGTAATTAACAAATAGATTAATTAAGACATAATTAGTGGATAATTAGTGGCTAATTAACAAATAGATTAATGTAAGCATGGATACTCAAAAACCAGCAAATTCTCATTAGGGCAATGCCTCAATTTATAGAGTTTACATCAAGCATCAAATCCCACTGATTTCTCCATGATTCACTCCACCTCTTTTCCATGATTCTCTCCACCTCTTCACTTTTCCCAGAATATCTCCACACTTCCTAAATCTTCTCATGCTACCCTTTATTCTCTCCCACTAGATTCTTCTCATCTTTTCACAGGTTCTTTCACATTTACTCATTCTCTTTTATAGCCTCTAACCAAGGGCTTGTTCCCGCACACACCCTATTCACTTGTATTTTCAACATGTAGCACGCCATACAGCATGGTGTGTTGGCCCACTAATTTGGTTCCATTTAGCCTTATTGGTCTCCTTCATGCAAAGTTGGATTACTTTTGTAATTTGAGATGCCTTTTCTTTCTCCTTTAATAAGCTTCTACTCAATGTGTATTGGAAAAACGAATTAAACATTTTAATGAGGTAATTTGTTTGTGTCACCCATCCACCATGATAGTGTTCTTTGAAATAGATTCTCTTTGCTCTCTATAATGCGACTTCTCCATCCTTTGGGTGGTCCACATGTTAAGGGAACCATACTTTTCCAAGTAATATGATACATGAGCGTAAAAAATATGTTGGAAATAAGTAATTGCATGAGTGATTATAAATGCATATAGATTGTAACAACTTGATAATAATAAAAAAGTACCATGTAATGGGTGATTGATGTTTCCCCCTAGTTGTCAATGACCAATTGAGTAAACGCGATGACTGATTGTTGTCTTGAATATGCTTCATTTTTCAGCGCGTTGGTAGTACTTAACAACATGATCGACACCATCTTGTAAAAGCAAACCCAAACCTTTGCCCATTTATTTTACAAAGACTTTCATCCTTGTCACAATTAGTCCTTGGCTGGCGGTGCTTCCAAGCTGCATGACATGACTCCATCAATCCATCACAATTCATCTTCCTTCTTGCACTTTTTCTTTGATTTCTACATGCATAGAGGGCAAGGAAGTAAAGAGGTAGCATTGTGTCACAACCAAGCATACATTTGATTGTTTTTAAATCTCCTCCTAAATTCCAATCCACTGCAAAGGTATCCACACCTGGAACTTCAAGTTGTTCACCATTTACTTGTTGCTTGATGACCTCAACAATCCAAGGACATCTTTGAAGAATCCAATCTAGCATTTCATGGTTCTCCTTTGGCACCTCAAAAGCTCCTAACCACCAATTGTCTTTTTCATATTAAACACTGAAAAGAAGGCACCTTGTCCTTTTCCTTTGCATGTGCCATTACCTCATTCATGAGTGTAAGTCCCATTCTTTCCAATCTGCACCCTTTGACAATTTGACACTCATCTAGCTTCAATAGAAAAGAGACCACTCCCATAGAATCTACAATCATGAAGCAACACATGATTAGATATACGTGCTATTTTATTTTTCATCACATGAATAAGAAAGTTTAATTCATACTAACCTTCATGAGAGACTTTATAAAATTTGATCATTGCTTGTTGAAGTCTCTTTAAATACACGAAAATGTTATTGAAGGCATCGTAATCTACTTTAATATCACCCTTTGATTTGCCCTTCAATACTTTTGTTCCCTCCACATGGAAATACTCACCAACAAGTGATCTTACATGTGCATTGTTTTTTGTATTATTTGCCAATGAAACTTTGTACGTCGGTGGAAGTAAGTGGACTTTTAATCCCTTGCTTGTGTGAAGAGCCTCTTTTGTGATGGCATGGATGGACTCATAGCCTTTGCGATTTATACTTGCTTCATCACAAGCACTTTAAATATCATTTGCACTAAAAATCCCCTCAATTTCCTTCATGATATATTTTGTCAAAACATCACAAAATCCCTTGTAATTGGAGTTATAAACAATAGCCAACATGTCCTGCTCTCTAACGCAAGCTTTCAAAGACTCTGAGTATGTGTTTGTGAATTTCCCGCCGATGCATCAATCAAAAAGTTTGGATGAGTCACTGAGGTCGTGTGTGGGTACTAATGTGGTTAAGACCTCATTTAGTTCTTGGGGAAACCCCCTTCTTAGATTAGTCAATATGTCCAAGGTTTGGACATCTATAGGGGTTGCAAAGGGTTGATACCTAGCTCTTCTAAAGGTTTAGGACTTGTGGTAGTGCTAGGTAAGGGACCAAATCCCAGAGGGATTGTAGTGATAGGGGGTGCAAAACCTAATGACACGCTTATCGGCATGGCAAATGGTATTGGGAGGAGGTGCATCGGGGCATGGGTCTCAATGACTCAAAGATTTCAACCATTGGGTTCAGTTTGGATGTAGGTCCACATAATCCCTCTATCATATCGCCATATCTTGATGTTGCCAATTGCTCCTTACATGTTTTTTTTACTTCAAGTTTTCTTAGAGCCCGTTATAGGATCGGGAGGCCTAGTGCACCCTTCTTTGGGAGGCCTAGTGCACCCTTCTTTGGGTCAAACGAGTGTCCGTTGCCTTGATTTGCTTAGGCACTAATAAGCACACATGAACGACCTCTTAAGATATTTTTCCCAAAAAATGTGCCACTAGTGTCTAGGATGGAAGAGGAGGTCTCAAAAGCACATGTGAACGCCCTTAGGATGAACTTTTTTGGAAAAAGTGCATGCCAGTAAGAACAAACATTTCTGGAAAAAGTGCATGCTAGTAGCATTTGAGATGAAAGAGGAGGTCTCAAAACCTATTTTCCATCACTGTCTCAAGATGAAATTTTTTTCTGCAAAGATTTTTCCTATTTCACAGCCTGTTTTTGAATGTGTTCCAAAAAGAATTTGGAAAAACTCTGATGAGAGAGTTATAATATTTTTGGAGTACTACAACTTTGTATGTCTGATCTTTTCATGATTTTATCATTTAGAGACTCAAAAAGTAGCCCAAATATGGTGGGCGATCTTTTTCGGGTTATTTTGGGTGATTTTTAGTGCTTTTAAGGCTCGTTTTTTTTCGATTCCCTTGTGCTAGCCATCTTACCCCATTCCTTTTTGAGCTTTGAAGAGAGTGCCAAAAGCTGCCCAAATGTGATTTGTACCGTTTTCTCCCTAAGATCTGTTAAGAGGTCATAACTAAGAGATCCGTGTCCAAGAGGAAAGTCAGATTGTCCAATTTTTCTCCTAGACTTCTTCTTCTTCTTCTTATTTTTCTCCTCTTCTTCAGATTTATCTTCTTGTTCTTCTTCTTGGCTCCTAGTTTTACAACCCCTTTTTGCCATTAATGGCATCAATGTTTCCTCTTCTTCTTCTGAGCATGTTTCCTCTAAAAGTGCTAAACTTTTATCCTCTCTTTTCCTCAATTTTGGACACTCAGTGCGATAGTGCCCCTTCTCTTGACATTCATAGCATGTGACACTACTTCTATCCCTAGGTTTATCCTTAACTCGTGGAACCCTAGGTGGCCTTGCGTTGACTAAGTGTAACTTCAAATCAGCAAATTCTGCCATAAGTTGTGCAATGTTATGATCCAAGGATGGAGCTTGTACCTGAGATGTTGAGGCTATCTCTACTCGTGGTGGGGTCGGCACACTCGAAGAAGATTGGAATGTGGACTCAATATAAAGAGTAGCCTCCTTCTTCAAAGCAATACAAAGAGCCTCTTTAAAATTAGCGGGATCTTTGCTAAGAACTTTTCCATGCAAGCGGGGATCCAAAGCCATGATAAACTTGCTCATCTTAAGGTGCTCCATTACTAAAGAACTCTTTGAATCTCCCATAGAAGGTGAAAAAGAAGAAGCAACAACATGTAAAGTAGCTTGTTGATATTTGATGAACAAGGCTTCATACCTCACTAAAAAGGCAGAAACTGACTCTCCTTCCTTTTGGAAAATCTGATCCAATTGCAATAGTAAAGCATTTGGTGACTCCACTGTCCCAAATCTCTCCTTCATTGCTTTGGTCAACCTTTCCTAATCATTCTTGGACTCCTCTCTGGTGTTGCAAAGCCTCATGCCGAGTTAAGGCCACACCCTCCAAGAAATCTGGAAGTATTTTTAGCCTCTCCTTCATACACCAACACGTCAAGTGGCATGCTTGGTTAAACTCTCGGAGATAACTCCCCGGGTCTTCTCTTTCCAATCCTTGGAACACCGGAATGTTTAACATCTTGTACCAAAAGATGAGTAGCAACAACAATAAGGAAAATTTACTTATTTCAAAATAACTTTTCTTTAATCATGCGGGACCTTGAGGTTAAAATATAATAATTCTAAGTAAAACTTGCCCGCCAACTCCACCAAAAGATGTGACACAAAGTTGGGGTTTACACTTTGGTCACTTTTGAGAATCAAAACACAGTTGTATGAAACCTCAGAGCCTCCTCACCTCCCTTTCTCTCCCTAGGTTAAGATAAAGATAAACACATCAAAGGTGAGATTATAATTCATGGAAGAAGGAAAGATGAAAGGCTCAGGAGAAGCAAGAATTTCTGCCAGTCTTGTAGCTCCAAACAAGAGGGTAATTCTTTGTTGGAAAAAAACCTTCCGACTCAGGATTATGTGAACGGAAACATACGGGGGAATGTTGGTAAGGTTCATCCGTTTGAATTGGGCAATTTGGACGGAACATCTTAAAGTAAAAGAATATAGCAATCACTTTTACAAGAGGATAAGATACATGAGAAGAAATAATAGCCAAAATCTATAAAAATAGAGATACACAAAGAATTGTAGTTTTAAATCCTTATAGAATGTACAAAAGAGGATTACATAGGTACGTAGAGATTGAAGAGAGCTTCGCGTCTATATGAAAACTTTCAAAAATGGGCAACCGAGCGAAAAGTTATGAGCATTTTACTATAAGAGTATAAAACTGCCAAAATTCGCCTTAAAGTTAGAAACTTTGGGAGAAATTATGATCATCAATGAAGTAAAGGATTAAGAAATTAGTTACATGAGTGGAAAGAGCATATAAAGAGCTTCCTAGCCATATGATCAATTTTAGAAACCAATACCCGTGTGATGAGTAATTGTCGGTTTGGGTATTAGACTACAAAAACTGCACTTTCCTCTCTTTGCATGAAACCTCAATTTTCACATAGCCTCTTGCCTTTCATCTCCTTCATGATTCAAGCTAGAGGTTAAGCGTTAACATTGCTCAGTGGACAATCGTAAAGATTTACCTATGGTCCCCAATTTTCACATAGCCTCTTGCCTTTCATCTCCTTCACGATTCAAGCTAGAGGTTAAGCGTTAACATTGCTCAGCGGACAATCGTAAAGATTTACCTATGGTCCCCAAAGTCTTTCCACATGCTCATTATCGCTAAAACCATTGGTACCTCCAAAGGAGGGCGACAATAAGGCAAGGGCTACCTCCAAAGGAGGGCGGCAATAAGGCAAGGGCTACCTTGAAAAGTCACAGGCCCACCGAGATAATAACTCCTTATCCCACTTATCATGAATCATCAAAGAGGTCCAAAATTGGGTTAAGCATGAGGGGCTAATGCTAAATGAGACATTCACATGTAAAGATAGTGTTTGAATAAGGGTTTGAAGATAAGAGAATGGCAATGACACAAAATGCTCAATTGAGGAGGCTTCATTCATTGATTTGAAAGGGAGAGGACGGTTCCTTTTATAGGTGGAGAATCACCCTCTCTTCCATTGTTACAAATTACAACATAAAAAATCTTCAAACCTTCAGTGACATAAGGGTAGATGTGACCAATTGTCCTCTTAGGCTAAGTCTTCTATTGATTATTAAATTGAATACTTTTTGACTTTGAAAGTGTGATGAGATAATAGCCAAGTCTAAGTGGCATGTAGGTGGAGATCCCACTTACACATGGCGGAATTCTCCTCTTCCATGTAGGCATTCTAGAAGAATCTTTCCCAATTATGCACCTACACACACTCCTCCACATGCCTTCCACACTCCCCAACTTGTAGCCTTATGGTGAATACTATATTAATAATACAATTAAAATCCATGTGAGCATGAAGGCCCACTCTTATTTTCCACATCACTAGCCTATCTACCATACCAAAGTATTTATCAAGCATACTTGTGGCATTTACAATGTGTGCACCCTAAATCAAGTACAACCATTATATTTGAAGATAGAATGCTGTTATCAGGGTAGCCGCCAAGCCGCCGCATCACCACATTATTATTCCATTGTGGGCACTGCAATCTTCTTGGACAAGCTTCCACCTTATTACCATTGAGAAACCATCAAAATATGTACAAAATTGAAAATGAAAGATATCAATTTTTCATGTCACAATACAATGGGAGAGTTCTTTGTATTATGAGAGATATTCACTTATATCCATGGCCATAAGTGTTCAAATTGTGGCCGGTCGAGCACTTTAGACTCATAAGAGGCCTAATGCTATTACAATGACTTCTCTCATAATATATCCATAAAGTACATCACTTGAGACTTCATCCTAACTTACTACCACATGCTCTTGAAGTATGTATGACCTTTTGGTGTATCTACCTTGACTCCTTGATGTAAGATAATGGTGGTAGCTCTTGTTAACCTTATAAATGGGTTAACATGGAGCTACCTCTTCTAAAAGATTACTTGGAGAATGCAGATGAAGCTGCCTCTACTAAAGTACTTGGAATCCAAATGGAGAAAATGGAACACATATCACATAGAATATGAAAGGTTGGGCTACCATTTGGTCATAAAAGGATAAACTTTTCACACAAAGTGCAATGGATGACTAGTCTGCCTGTGGCCTAATATGATTTCCAAGAGGCTCACAATACATGGACACATACCGTAATAATAAATAGATTAACAATACATGTTGATCAAGAGGATCCATTTGTGGAGGACATTCCACCAACTTCTTTTTTATCAATTTTCCAAATCTACCATCTTTGTAGTTAAGTGTAGCCATCACTGAGTAGTGGATTCTCAAAGTCATGTATATGTTCATAGTCAAACACAAGGATTCTGAGTATCGACACGTCCAAGTCACTCATAAAAGATTCCACACATTGTCAATTTTCCTTGCAAGTTTTAATGAAGTAAAGAGCACCAAGGGTGGCACATATACCATGAAAGAGAAGTGCCACATCGGCATGACTCTGAGGTAAATTTATGGCTACTATGAGCGAGTTTACTACCTCTCATCTCATCACCAAAGGGGATGTGCAAGGAATGCTTTATGATAAAAATTTTCCAGTGTGGCATGTCAAAGTTCTTCCAACATTTTCTATCAATCCTCTTCTTCAACATGACACTATCTGTAACTTCTCACTCACGTCACTCATGGTGCAATGATGGTTCTAAGGATGAAAGCTAGCCTAGGCAAGGGGGGTCGTTACTCCTTTTCTGTACACTCCTTGTAATCCCCACCCTAGCCTACATGTTTCACATTGTACATGGCTACTAGTATAACAAAATCTAGCCCATATAAGGCTTGAGTTTATGAGGAAAGGTTTTAGGCACCCTAGAAGTGTGGGAAATTGGGCAAAGGTCAATTGTCTATAAGTGACTTGTGGGAATGTGTTTAAAGACACTTTTTGATAATACAATCTACAATTAAGCTCAAGCTTGGGAGCTCCTTTGTTCTTGCTTATTTAAATCTCTTCTTAATTCTTACATGATTTTATGTTTAAGTTTGCATTAGCTATGGATTCTTGATGAGTTGCTTGCTTGCATGTGTGTGTGCTTGAGGAAAGCTTACTTGATTCTTGCTTGTGATTGACTAGGTCTGGAGTGTGATTGAGAGAGAGAGAGAGAGAGAGAGAGAGAGAGAGAGAGAGGAAGCTTTCTAGATTCCCTCTTATGAGTGATTATGTTATGAAGTTCCAATCATTATATTTATAGAGCTTGAGGGCTTGACCATTGTTGAGGTATCCATTCCCACGTTCAATGTGCTTTCATGCTCTAGATAGGTTATTCTTCTTGGTGAAGACAATGATTATTGTAAATCTACAACTTCCTTTAGCACACTAAAGATTTTGGAAATTTAAAATATGGTATATCTTGGTAGAGTCTTGAGCCGTCTTCAAATTTTACATAGCTTGGTACAATCTTGAGCCATCTTTAATTTTCCAAAGATTGAACCTTCTAGAAAATTTAATATATATCATAGCTTGGTAGAGTCTTGAGCCATCTTTAAATTTTACCATATAACTTTAACTTATGCTTCTATTTCATTTACCTTGCAACCTCAACTTTAATTAGAGGATCTAACCAAGTTAATGGAGTGACACATTTCTTACTATATAAAGCCTTGAATGGGGACATTCCAACAAATAACTTTAACTTGTGCTTGTATTTCATTTACCTTGCAACCTCAACTTTAATTAGCGTATCTAACCAAGTTAATGGAGTGACATATTCTTGACCATATAATCCTAGGCTTTGATGAAAAGAATCATTATAAGAAAACTCTACTAAATGAATAAAATTCATCCACTTATGAGGCTCCTAATTGCAGTATGCAAGGAACCATAGTGCTAGTGATTAGACCACTTGTCTTAGATCATGGAATCCCTCTTGTTTGATCCCTTCCTTTGTTTGAGCCCTTCCTTTATACATGCCCTTCCTCTACTCTCTAATCAACTAAGCAATCCTTCCAAAAAAGGCAATGGTAAATCTCAAAAGCTTGAACCACCTTCTTCTCCAATCACACTCTCACTCAAGCAAGCAAGCATGCACACTCAACACACTCCATCCACACATACACATGGATCCTATAATCAAGAAAGTAAGACAGTAAGAGATCAAGAGAAGAAGAAAGCTTTGCATTTAAGGAATGATTGAATTTCCCAATTCACATCATCAAAAGTTTATATATAAATGGGCTTTGCCCCGCCAAACTTAAGTGGGTGTCCATTGCCTATCTATACCTATATATATAAGGCTTGTGGGGATGTGGCTAGATTTTAATACATCATTGGCTCATGTCCATACATAATGTGAATATATCCTAGGCTTACGTCATTGGCTTGCATCCATACATAATGTGAATAAATCCTAGGCTCAAAGCATTATCTCATGTCCATGGATAATGTGAATAAGTCCTCGGCTAGAGGTGGGGATTTTGGATGTACAAAAAAGAGTTAACAACAACCACCCTGCCTAGACTTTCTTCTATCATCAAAAGCTATGAATGATGGCACGTTAATGAGAGGATATTTACTTTATCTTCAATATTACACTACCTTTAAACATTGGAGTGGCTTCCCATTATTGTGGATGAACAAAAAATTGTAGTCAGAGAGGATGAACTTAAGTGTGAGAACATCTCCTCAGCCCACATCCTGCATGCTTCCAAAAATTAGATGTGCATAAAAACCCATAAATCTAGCAAAGTGTGTCTAGAGAAGTGTGGTCCAAAGGTTGATATCAAAGGCTAGGCCCTACACATGAGATTCATCATATTTATGCCATTGTGTGGGACCCTTCTCTTCTTTCAAATCTTATAAACAAATATGGATTATGTACAAGGAACTTGATGGTAGTTTGGATGTCGACAGCTGGGGCATCCTAATATGAGGCAATAAAGCCTGCACTCAAATTCAGGGAAGTTGAGAGAAGGAGAGGTTTGATCTTCTTTTTGACGTCATATTTCTTCCACCTCATGTGCCTACACAATGGATGTTTACTTTTTGTTTAAATTGGCCTAGTGTAGTATGTGGGCTAGTAGTCCAGAGTATGATCTATATTACAAAGGTAACAGAGTCACCACTTAATCTTATTCTACATTTTTGTAATATTAACGGCCTTGTCATCTGTGTTGGCCTTTTGTATCATCTGTGCTCTTCACTAGGCATGTTCTACAACCACTCTTTAAAGGGTTTCTTGAGGTAGCACAGCATTAGAAAGACCTCGAGCATATGTACAACATGTATGAACCCTTATAAGGAAGATTCTTAGCAAGCTTATAAATGGCTTTGTTGTAATCATGATTGGTGGCAAGTGGGAGAGGTTCGTGCAATGTCAAAGAATAGGTTGGTGGGATTAAAATGGCTAGGTAGGGGCATGGTTCTCTAATCAATGTTGAGCGGGAACTCACATCCTTCTTTTATTGTTTGCTACCCTCATGCAGCTATGATGGTTCCTCAAATGCATTGGTGGCATGGATGCTTGGGAATTCCATCCCATGGGGATGGTCCTCTTTCTCAGTGCCAATTCCTCAAATGCATTGGTGGCATGGATGTTTGGGAATTCCATCCCATGGGGATGGTCCTCTTTCTCAGTGCGCCAATTCCTTAGAAGGCCTTGGCATCCTTTGGTTTCTCACCATAGTAGCTATGCTAGAGGGTGGCTCTTTGTCTCCTTCTTTTGGACCCTTTCCGCCGATATCCTTAGCATCCTTGTTGCCTCCTTGACTGGGTCCTCTAGGGCTTGACCCTCTTGACTTCCTATGTTTTCTAAGGAAATCCAACCTTTCTAGCTCATGAATAAAGTTAAGTGTCTCTCACCCTCCATCTTACAGTGTAGTAAAAAAGAGCACATTGGTTGCCTTTTACACTTCAATCGATGCCATAAGTACAGTAGTAAAGTATTACCACACTAATTGGGTCATATGTGGTAGAGCTAATGGACTAGTTTTGTAATGCTTTGTATATGGCCCTCATGTCAACCCATCAGACCCTCTTCATGAATGTCTACACATGATTTATAATTGCATCCATAGTTGACTTGCATTTTTAGAATTATTATCTCTACGTGAGCCTCTGTAGTAAAAGGATTTTTTAAGATAGCACACCATGCTTATGATAATTTGAGATCATGGGATGCACCCTCTGCTCTTGTAAATCTAATGGTTACTCTAGAAAAATGTCCCCTTTAGAGATCATCATATTCACTAAGTTCATGTACTCTAGTGGCACCTTTCTATAAATCTCAGTTGAACATGTGTAAGTTCAAGGACTAGTCCCATTAGGGAAAATATGGACTACAAAAAGTGCCATGTAAGGATTAGCTTAAGTTGTTTTTTTTTTGGGGTTTAGAATGCTAAACTTGGCTCCATAGTAGGGGACAAGTTAATGAATACCCTACTTTTGGGCCCCTTTTCAGACTAGTAACTCCTAGATCCTCTCTTATTGTTACTTTAGGGTCCACTCACTTTTTAAAAAAGTTACCACTATTTCTAGAGTCCATTCTCATTTTTGAATTTTTTATGTGTGAGATTCCTTGGACCACTTGCCTTTTCTAATGTGGTCCCACACTTCTCTCTTCCCTAAATTTGAAAAACGCGGATAAAAGGGACCCTAAAATTTTAACATTTTAATAATTTTTAATAAAAAAAGGGTCCCTCAATCATATGTAATCTCCAAAAGTACCTCAAAGTCACTTTCAGTCTCACAATGACTCTTCAAGCCCCAGACCTTTTCCATCATATCTCATGCATTTATATGTGGTCCCACACCTCTCTCTTCCCCAAATATGAACAACATGGGTATAAGGGACCCTAAAATTAGCGTTTTTCTTAAAAAAATTTCAAATTTTAGCATTTTTAATCAAAAAAGGGTCCCTCAATCATATGTTACCCTCAGAAGTACCTTTTCAAGGTCATTTTCAACAATAATTACCTCATTTTCCGTTAATCATCCTTTCATCTTACTCTAATCCTTCTTTCATTGCTGACCTTAGTCTAAACCATGCCTCCTTTAAAAGATATTACTAACCCAAGAAAACGTAAGATAGATCTTCAAATTCGTGTAGGAGAGGAATATGCATCAATGAAACATCTGTACATAAGACAACCATTGGATAATGCATCCACTTCTTTACGTAGGGCTCAGGGAAAGAAACATGTAGGCTTCTAGGCTGATGGTGTGCTCTATCCACGTGACCCATTAACCTTAGATAACCCACCATTCATTGGTTTGAATAGTTTAGTACATCACATTGGTGATGGGGAAAATGGGCTTCTTGGATATTGTAAATGTCTAACAATCTATGGTGGGGCTTACATGCAACATATATATACATCAAATTTGCATCTTCACTCAAATATTAAAGATTTAACAAAACAAGTGTAAAATTTAGAGAATAAGAATAAAGACCAGGAGATACAAATCAAGGAACAATAGAAAGAATTAAATAATCTTAGACTCAAATTAGATCATTTGAAGAAAACCCCAGTTGGTGCAAGAGAACGCCACAAAGAGAGTTATCAGAAATTGATAGGCTTGCAATAGGCGGTGGTGCTAAGAAAAGGCAAACCATGGTAGCAAGGTGATTATGGGTGTTGAATAGTTTTAATAAGAGTGCTACAACTAACACTTTTCTTCAACGTTTATACCCTTTCAAGAGGAAGATGTACTCTCTACCAAAATAAACTCATAAAGCCAAGAAGAGTCATCAGAGAAAGATTGCACGAATAATGCAATTAAAAGAGCATGTAAGGATTTTGATGAATCCCTTATGAAATTAAAGCAGTCTCTCAAATCCTCATTTCAAGGAGTGCTCTTCTCTCATGGTGAATCTAGCATAGCTTCAGTCCTTGCACCTTTAAAGGCTAACCAACGAGTTATACCAAGATATCAAGAGTGACATAGAACATGACTATACAATTTTGCAAGTTTCCAAATAGCCCTTAGTTAAAGTTGTCAAAGGACCGAGTGTGCCATTGTCACATTCGGCACTCTTGAAAAAGTTGAGATCCAAGATGAGGATGAAAGTGAATGGGAATATGAAACTGAAAGAGGAACTGAAGCTGAAATAAAAACTCAAATTTTCATGGTTCTTCTTAAGGATTCTATCATAGTGTGGTTAGATTTCCCTATGGGCAATGATGTTAAGCACGAACGCACATTGATTAGCCCTCGAGCTAGTCATAACATCATGACAATAGACACTTGGGTGTCATTAAAACAACCTAAAATCACCCCTAAAGACAATGGTCTTGGAAGAGGGGCCAATGGACAAAATAGTGAAGTTCTAGGTTGCTTTAGCTATGCTACTCAAAAAATTGGTGGAAATGTAGAATTTAGATTCCATGTCACCCTAGATCCCCTTAAGTATGATGTCATCTTGGGTGGAACTTGGGTACATGACTCATGGTATTCAATTAACAAATCCATGCAAACAATCACCTTGAACACTCCTGTAGGCATTGTGAAATTTCTCTTCTAGGAGGAAGAGACCTTGGAGGAACTGGAACTACCAACATACCTTACTCAGAATATCCCAAGAGTTATGGTTGGATTTGAACTTTATAATAAAATCACCACAGTCCAAGCACAACTTTATCGACAATGAGAGCACAATCTTATGACCCTTGAGTTATGGGATTTGTTAGGTCAACTAACTCAATGCTCATCTTGAGAAAATTCCATTCACAATAGACATCAACATGCCATGTTTGGGGTGCTTTGCACAAACAATGTATATAGAATCTAACCCCCTTACATGTAAGTTTTTTTTGGTTGAGTATCTGTTTGAAAGAAGATTTGATCTTGGGGCATAAATGGACTATTGCTGCCCAAGCACCACTATTCTCTTTACTAGCGATAGGGTCATCAATGATGGTCAATGGCACAAAGTTAAAAATACCATACTACAAAGAAGAGGATGCAACCCTAATGGATTTCTATGATGTTTAATGCAAAAAGCTACAAGCCTCTTCCTCGAAAGCCCCTTTACACAAAGACCTACCATCTGTATCACTAACCAACTTTGACAAAAAACTCTACCATGACAACCAAAATCAAGGTATCTTAATGGTATCAAAATGTGGGTGGAAAAGCAGATACTTGTAGCTCAAGGCTACTACTTGTAGCTCAAGGCTGCTACGAAGGCACCCAAGGCTACTGCGAAGGCGCCAATCTAATTTGGGTGCCTCGACAATCAAAGCCTCTTTCTTGATGCAAAACTCAAAGGCCAAGGAAGAATAGAAGTACTCCACAACGTTATCCACAAAAGCCTATGCGAGTTTCTCAAAGAAATCTAGCCACTAAACAAGTATGGGTACCAAAAGAATTGCTACAAACTCAAGGGTACTAAAAAGGTAATACCAAAGCTTGGATTCCTAAGTGCATCAACAAGAAGTCACCCTAGCATGCCTAAAGAAAGAAACCTTAGCACCAAAAGCACCAGCCACTAATGCATAATGATCATCAACAATGGGTGTCTGTTCACATGCTTCAAGAACAAGGAAATCCCATCATATGGTTTCTAAGATTGAACAAAGTGAAGAAATCTTCACCACCAACTTTAATTCCAAAAACTTTACCTGAAGTTCGACAAGAATGGAGGCCCAAGAAACACTAAGCAGGCTACTCAACCCCTCTCGTGTAGAAAACACATCCACCACAAGAGCTTGCATGTTCAATCACCACCAATGGAAACCAAGTAGAAGTTGTACCTACCGCCTCAACAACAATTACGCCACAAATTCAAGAATTAATCCCCAAGTTTGCAATAGAGACATATGAGCACATCAAAGACAAACTCACAATGCTCTTTTCACCATGTATAGATGAAAATCATGAGTGCACAAGCTATGCAATAGACATAAAAACCTATTCCCTCAAAAAGGAGAGTAGCCAAAAGAACCTATTACTTGCAAGGTGGTAACAAAAAACAAAAAAAGAAAAGAGAGAGAGAGAGAGAGAGAGAGAGAAAAGAGAGAGAGAAAAGAGACAAAACACAAGGGAGTCACACAAATGGCCTACCTAAAAATGGTAGAATATCACAAGAAACTCCCATCGATCTCTTCAATAGCCATTACATTTTTGTTAAGCTTATAGCTTACTATTCTTTTGACTAAGTTAATGTAGCAACTGCTCCATGAGTAAATATCTAGACTCAAGCACTAGAGAACATTTGCACCAAAGCCTCACCATCGACAACATTCTAGGTACATCATTGGATAGGGGAGCCATGGTGAGTGAAATCCTGGTCAATGGTACAACCCATCGCCTAGAATTTTCCTTCAAATTGCAAACCTCTCCAAACAAAAACTTAAATCTTCACAACACATTGATCTCTAATCCTTAGTGAAGATATCTAAATTAGCCTTGCAAGTCAATGTAATTCATTCATGCCTCATCAACAACTGGTTACTTCAACAAGTAGCAGCTCAATATAAGAGTCTATTTGCAAGTTAATGTAATTCATTCATGCCTCATCAACAACTGGTTACTTCAACAAGTAGCAGCTCAATATAAGAGTCTATTTGACTCAATTAATGTACTTCATGAATATCTACTTCATCGAATACTTAAATATACATAAAAGCATAAAAAGTACAAGGTAAGAAGCATGCAAAAACATGTCCTACTCAACAACATTTGATAAGAATCGTGCTACAAAAAGGGACACCATCGAAGACCAATTTCTTCAAATGATGAATGTTGCTTCAATGAATCAGATCACAGGAATTGAGAATCACAATCTTGTTTTGATGATTTTATCTACATTCCTCCAGATCCTTCCTTCTCTTCTCCCCCATTATTAACATCTCTTAGATTAACACAAATAACATGCAACTTTTCTTATGATTGCTAAAAATAAAGTGAGCAAAAAATATAACCCACATAAAAAATCCTCACAAAAATATAAAAAATACAATCACTTTGAAGAAAAACTCCCACCACCTCCACCCTGTTAGGAATTCCTGCTAATCTCTAACCTTTTCATTTAGTAAACTAGCCTTTTGTATTCCTTTTGGAGGAAAAAGGACCATTGAACATCACTCAACATCAAAAGCCATCAACAAGCTTGTCAATTCTCCCCACCCAAAGGTCTTTAACACGATCATGAGAGGACATGATTGACATTAGGAAGGGGAGAATGTTAACCCATTTTCAGGGTTAACAAGAGCTATCTTACATCAAGGAGTCAAGGTAGATACACTAAAAGGTCATACATTCAAGATATGAAGCAATGGTGTCTAAATCTACAACTTGGATGGGCACCTGTAATGGTATGACAGATTACTATATGGCGATTTCCACTTCAAGAGCGTGTGGTAGTAGTAAGTTAGGATGAAGTCCCAAGTGATGTAATTCATGGATATATTATGAGAGTAGTCATTTCAATAGAATAAGGCCTCTTATGAGCCTAAAGTTCCCGGCCAACCACAGTTTGAGCACTTATGACCATGTATATAAGTGAATATCTCTCATAATACAAAGAACTCTCCCATTGTGCAATAGACCCTTGCTCTTGATAATCCTCTTGCTAATCTCTCTCTAATCCATGATAGTGAGTGTGTGTGAGTGAAGTGAGGTGAGAGGAGGGATGAGCACACACAGGGCAATGCGGCGGTGTGACAAGGTGCAATGGAATTTCTTCTCAGGGAGTTGTGGAGCTTGGAAACCTCAAGGGTTATGAGCTGAGCCAATGGAAATATTCTCACAAGAATTGCAGTTTGCCAGGTAATCTTCTTGCTAGATTTTTTTAACGAGGGTTTGGGTGAGCCAGAACACTCCATCTTATAGATATCTGGCTTTGCTGGAGAGTGCACTCTATGTGGCAACAAGTGGTCGGCTATTGTGTATGTAAAAGTGTTCTACCTTTGAATTTCTATTTTACACAATAGGCTAACTTCTGAATTCCTAAGTAGTTCCCCCTCTTCATCCAAGCTTTCCTCTCCTACACTTTCTTCCTGCTCCAATATTAGCATGTGTCAAGGGATTGAGGGTTCGAACCACAATTCTTCCATGAGAATAGTTGTTGGAAAGGCCTTGGGGATTTTCAATGTGATTTAGTCAAGGTAGTGTCAAGGTCCTTTGCTGGATTGCAGAATGAGGTAGATCTTAAAATTCAAAGTGTTGGGGCTATTCAGGTTATTCTCCTTCGCTTAGTTGTTTGTTGTGTTTTTTTAGCTACGTTCAATCCGTATGTAGCTTTGTCTATTTGGTAGCATGATTTCCTTTGCGCGCTGATTTCTTTATCTGGCTAGATCTGGGTGTCTTCTTTTATCTTTTTCTCTTGTCTGTGATCACCCAATCCCATGCCTTTATTATCCTTATCCTTATCCTCTATTGGCTCTTTATCCTCTTACTTCTCTTCCTTATCCTTGTCTTGATCACCTTTTTTCAGATACTCCAATCCTTCAAGGAGGTCTTCAACTTTATGTTGCTCTTGTGGGATTTTTTAAGGATAGGCTACATGCAATGTTCCAAAAACCTAAAAAAGCGTAGCACGTTAACATGCTTCCACCTAAAGGGAGTGGCTCGACTTCGTGCATCAGGCGTATTTGAGGCTATGGAGCAAGCAACAGTGCTATTTTAGCTTGTTAATTTTCTTATGCACTAGCCTCTATTCTATGCCTTCTCTTCAACCACCGGGTCTTTACCCTTCTATGTTTCCTACTGGGCATCCTTTTTTCTTTAGTGTTAGCCTCCATTTTTGACCCAAAATCAATAGCTATATTTCCCTTCATTAAGAGAAAATTTGAGCTTCTTGGGCTATGGTTATTCACTATGGTCATCTTCTCATGTCATTTTTTATATCCTTCCTATCCTTGTAGGTTTCTTCTACTAGCAACCAACACCAGTGGTGGATGTGAGTGGTGTGGTGAGAGTTTGTGCATCAACGAGTGTGTGGCTTGATATATGACTTGTGTGAGCAGGGGAGCTATTCCTAAGAAAGGGTCCTTAGGGTTCTTTAGTGCCAACACCCTTTTAATCTTTTTATAAATTGGCTCTGCCAAAGTGAGCTTTGTTAAACTAGGTGAGTAGCCCTACATCCACCTGGGTTGTGCCATGTGTCTTGTAAAAGGACAAATATGTATAGTAAAGCTTGCATGACATGACCAGATGGGGTAATATAACATCCTCCCGATGGCTTGTGCTTGTCTGTTCTAAAACATCCTCCCGACGGCTTGTGCTTGTCTGTTCTAAAACATGCAACCTTATTTGCTAGCTTGTTTATCCTTTTGAAGTCCCATTCCCTCTATGACTATGGGCAAATTGAAAGACTACCTCACCAGCTCTTTTGTGAGCTTCATAATCCACCATTAATTACTTTATGGGCCCAGTGGCTATGTATAACAAAGGTCTCTATTCTATTTCCAAATGAGTGGATGTCTTGGCATCATTGTGCTAGGTCCATGCCCCAGGAGGGTGGTAGCCCAAACAAGGGTAGCAGTTTACTCTTTTTCAATAGTTTCCTTGTGGGCACATCCTCTAATGCCAAACAACATTCTAGTATCGGGGCAAAGGCTAGAAGATCCCAGAATTAGAACTTTAGGATCACACTAATTTTAATTCTTATAGCCTCCAACTATCTCTCCCTAGCCTTAAAGAGCTCTAGGGGTATATGGCTCTCTCCTCCGCCATCTTCTTGCCCCCATTTAGTAGAGGTACCTACGTACACAAGCACAAATTATTGTTTTAATATTTGCATCAATGGGAATACATACCAGACTGCAATCAACTCTCTCTATTTTTTGGGATAATTTGATCGACTGCATGTTGAGATTGTTATGATCCAACTAGTTTTGCGATCTGACTGGGTCAATGATTCAACCCTATAGGCTATCCATGAGTTGCATTGATTTTGCATATCTAGAACTCCTCTTCATTGATTCATGAGTGAGATGATCCAACTATGGGGTGGTCATTCTTTTGTATGTTCACAAGGGAAATCTAACCTTTTGATTTGATTTGCCCTACTACTAGTTGTTGAGGGTCTATGAATCTATGAATGCATATTCTTGCCCCACAAAGTACTGCACTGTCTCCACACATAACCTACTAGTGCCCATGTCTATCCCAACACTCGACCCGCAAGGGCCTATGATTTTGCACAAGATCTATGTGCAATGACTAATTCTAGCACTCTCAACCAATATTTAGATTAGTGATATGGTGTGCCTACTTTGAACACAAAATTTTGGCACAACACTTTAGAAGGGGAGAGGAACTTCTTATTGTAGAAGCAATATCAATTAATACAACTCATTACCTAATCAATGTGGAATCAATTGCAATAGAGAATCACGCCCCGCTCGGCTTAGCAAATGCTCCACATCTCCCCATAATTCATCATCATCATCAAATGGCTCACCAAGGCGAAAACAACAAATACCCCACCTACAAGGGTAAGAAGACTAAAGACCCTGACACCCATGTCATAAAATTTGACCCAATGAAAGGAATCAGGACCAGTTCCAAGCCACATTCAAGGATATGCCAACTGAATGGGTATCCCAATACGACCCAAACCACTTCCACACCTTCCATGTACTGAAAGAGTCATTCCTCAAAAGATTCAAAACTTTCAAGACTAACTTTGAACAGCAAGACAAGTTGAGAAGTCTGCAAACAGAAGATTTTGCCACCAGTGGAAGATTATGCAGCCAAGTTTCACACTCTACGTGCATGGATTTCTCTCACTGGAAGATTCTGCCACCAGTGGAAGATTATGCAGCTAAGTTTCACACTCTACGTGCATGGATCATCTAAAGCAGAATTGGTTCCTGCATGGTCTCAACAAGAAACTAAAACCATAGTGGCAACCACTAACTCGACACAATAAAGGGTTTGACGAGTTCGTGGAAGCAGCTAAATGAGCGGAACAAAACATGGGATTGGAAAAGAAGTTCAAGAAAAAGAAAAGTAAGAAGTATGACTCTTCAGACAATGACACCAGAAGTGAGTCAGAATCATAAGACTCAAAATCTGAGTCAGACGCTTGAGGCGGAAACTAGATGCAACAAGAAGAGAAAAATGTAAAGGCAAGAAGGAAAAAGAGAAAACATAGCCAAAGCATTCCATCTTCCTGCCTAAAGGCATCACCGACGCCGACTCTTATGACATGGACATTGAGGAACAAGCTCTCCAAAGTTAGTAAGGAATACTCTGTCACCACCTATTCTAATCTAGATAGGCAAATTGAATTTAGATTTTACCTAGAAAAGATTTGTCTAGCTCGCCAAGAACACAACATAAGCAAAACCAACTATAGGTTGTTGGTAGAGCAGAGCATGGACAGAAGGTGAATTGGGCAGCAGTGGTGACCAAAAACATGCACAGAAAGCTCAACAACTTTGGGTATCAGGAGGTCACACAAAGATGGCGGTTCACTTAAAATACTTGGCACAGCTCAGTGAGTTAGAGAAGGATGACTCAACCGTAAAACAGGAGAGATTAAAGAATCAGCATGAAGAAGAAGCAGCCAGGAAGAGACAAGAGGAGGAGTTTCAAAGGCAAATGCTAGAAGAAGAAGCCATAGGAAGAGACAAGAGGAGGAGTCTCAAAGGCAAAATATGGAAGAAGCAGCAGCTAGGAAGAGACAAGAGGAGGAATCCAAAAGGCAAAAGCTAGCATCAAAGGCACAGTAAAAATGCCTTACAAGTTGAATCTGTCAAATACAAAGAAGCAAACAAAATAAAACAAACACGGCCTCAAAAGGAGCTGAAAAAAAACTTAAGAAGAGGCGTCCAACAAAGCAAAATCTCACAAAAGGAAGTTTGAGTGGTCTCAGCACATTGCCACTCTCAAGCTGAAGAAGCAAAAGGAGGCCCAAGCAACCAAGGAGCAGCAAAAGTAGCAACTTGAAGGCATAGGTGAGAATTTGGTGAAAAGTGGATTGTCCCCTAGTAGAGAAAAAATAGCAGATGAAACAACACATGGGGAAATCCAATAATCACCACTATCAACCACATTAAGTGACAGGTTAAGCAACATGATGCAAAAAACTAACCGACTCAGAGCATTCTCAGCATTAGAAAATATAGCAACTTAGTGTGTCATGGACAAGATGGAGAATCAAGAAAGGCTTGCCAGGATAGATCAGGTGGAAGCACAAGTGCAACAACTATCCACTCAAGTCTAGCAAGATAAGCAAGACAAGCAAGACAAGCAAGACAAGCAAGACATCATTGGAAGACTAGAGGAGGAAGTAGCAACACTGCGGAGTAGAGGGGATGAGTTAGAAATGGTGGTCTCTAGGCTACGAGCAATGAACAACGAGATCTAAAGCAAGTTGTAGCAGGAAGACTTGGCAGCTCAATCTAGCAGGTAAAAAAAGCAGCTCACCATTGTGGACCATGCCACCCAGCTGATATGCAATGTGGAGCTAGTAGCAAGAAAAGCTCGCAACACATTTGTAAAAGGGAAGTTGCGGATATAGGAGGCCATGGAGGCTGAGGAAATCCTCATAGTCTACATGCCAGTGGAATTGATGGAGCATTGGGAAGAGGAGTTGACAACTTCTCAGAAAGCATGCTAGGAGGACAATTTAGAACAATTGACAGAATACATGCTACTGCCAACTCCCACACGCCACCTGTTTGCTACCACCAATTCCACCTCAAGACAAAGATGGAGCTAGAGGCAGAACTGGAGGGTCAACTTTCGAACAGCCATGAGGAAGCTCAGCTGTGCAATCACCACCACCTCCACAGTTACCAGCTCTGGAGGAAATACATAGTCAGAGCAGCGGTGAAGGAGTTGTGGAATAAAATACACAAATTGATAGAGAAGCTAGAGGGGAAAAAATAACTGAAGATCCGGCTAGCACTACTCCAGAAACAAATGTCAACCAAAGGTGCCATAAGAGAGGGCTCAATGGATCAGCGTTTGCTGTTGGACCAACAAAGCAAATAGAAACACTCAAAAGGTAGCTGGAGAATGAATAATAGATAATAAAGTTGACGTTGGCCAAGGGGAAATAACCAATACAGCAGATGGAGCCCATAAAGAAAATAATAGTTGGAAGCACCCATGCCATCGATCAAATGACACCAGCTCAGTTGAAAGAAAAAATCATCATCTTAGAGAAACAGATGTTTGTGCAACAAGATGAGAAAATAGACAGACAGATTGCCTTGCTTAGAGTTAGAAGAAGAGTTTTAGAACACAGACAAGGCACCCACGCTAGCATATGCAAATCTTGATCGACAAAAGGAAAAGATAATTCAGTTAGAAGAGCAAGTAACTGAAGAAGAAACCCTCCCCTAAAACAAGGTCTCAACAAACGACAAATATAGCCGAGCAGCAGGAAACCATTAGTGCCAAAAAGTTACATCCGGCTATGTAGTTTGAAAGAAGAAAACTCCAAGCTACCCTCCTAGTTGTTGCAAAAAACTCAATAAGAGTTGAAAGCTCTCGAGAAAGAAGCCAGCAAGTAACAGAAAAACCGAAGCAATTAACAGAGGTAGTAAAGAAAAAACTGATAGATCTGTACAAAGAAATTTAGATAAGGAACACAAGGCTGGCCAAAGCAAACCAAGTGGAACTAGAGATGCCAAAGGGTCCGAATGCTACTCATGAAAAAGTAAAGCAGACAAAGAAAGCTGCATGAAGAGCTGCTAACAGCTAAGCAGCAGTTGAGATCATCAACTTTGCTAGCTACCACAACCAATGAAGTGAACATTCTCCACCAACAGCCAACCAGTGAATCTTAAGGAGGCACATGAAATAGAACAACTAAAGGATAGAGCATAGAATCTGGAGTATGTTGCCTACTCTCTTTAAATTCAAATAGCAATATGAAGAAGAATGGGACCTGCCTATAAACCCATACAAGCAATATGAAGAAGAATGGGACCTGCCTATAAACCCATACAAGCAATATGAAGAAGAATGGGACCTGCCTATAAACCCATACAAGCTCGATGAATTTCTTCACAAATATAAACCAGAGGAAAGGTCCACATCCCCCAGACTCCATAGGATCTTCATCAGCATATCCCAAATGATGGTGCGCAATTGCTAATAGGGCAAGATGAAGTGGAACCAAATATCTATGATGAAGACAGAGATGCTCTGTAGGCAGCTGGAATCCAACCCACAGATACACATATCTGCTAAACTACTCTTTCATTCTTTAAACTACCAAACATTCCCTGCTAATGTAGATAGAGTTTTTGATGTGATTCAACCACATGATAATATGGGAGGCTTAGGATGTGATCCATAGGAAGTAGACAAGATTTGGCGTAAAAATAAAGGATCGTCTGATTCAAACCAACATCAACCACCCCCACTCATCTAATCAAACCTTCTGATTAACCTCTAAGGGCAACGGCTGACCCAGAGCCACCACTGGGCATTCCAGGTGTTGAGCATCCAATAAAAGCTATAGAGACTAGTGGGACTTAAGGAACTAGCCATAGAACATAGGCTACTAGTAAAAGGCCAATACACTAAGAGTCGTGCATAGATAGAAATGCACATGCGTGCTCATTATAATCATATGTACTTAATTATAATAGTTTGATAACAAAATGATCTTGTAATAGTAAGGAAAACAGGTGGATGGGACAAGAAGAAGGTCCTTCCAAGATAGCAAAGAAGGAAGCCGTTTTAGTAGTTAGGATATAGATATATAGAGGGATAGTGAGAACAATAAAACAAAGTTATTCTGAAGTAGAATAGTATTTTATGGTAAACCTTAAAGACCATAAGTACAAAGAAGTCACTAAAACGCCTATCGACGATGACTTGAGGTTAGATACAATAGCTCACTCAAACTTAATACACATGTACCACTTTAGGGGATAAAATTGCAATAGTTGTGAGTAAGATGAAGATTCCATAACTTCACTACCCCAGACCCTAAGGAGGAGGAAAACTAGATGCATGTGCTAGTAAATGATGTATGTGCACAAAATTCCTTCTATGACATGATGCCTTGCTACAAGGCAATCACAACACTCACATAGTTCACTACCATGATCCCAACTTCGAGGATAGCAAAGGAAATGAAATAGATGAGCAACGTGTGATCTAAACTACTTGTAGAGCTTGAGAAACTTGATGAAGCAAGGGTACCTCAATAGTGGGCATATATGCCGAGAAAAAGAGATAAAAAAGGTGGTCAATGCCAATAACAAAACCAAGATGTTTAAGGACGGGGAGGTAGTCCTACTTCCTTAAGAAAAACAAAAAGGAAATCAAAGTTGATAAGGATGGGTCCTTTTAGGATCTACAAACTCCGTCTAGAGGGGCAACACACCTAGAGACCCTTGATGGAGTCTAGATGGAAGGATTTGTCAATGGGAGTAAAACTTACAAAGTACTATGGGCTATGTTCTATGAACAACTTCAAGCCATTCACAGTGCTGAAAAAAATAAAAAACAGAAGGTGGGGATGAAGAGATGAGCCCAACAGAAAGCTAAGGACCATGCTAAAAAAAGAAATGCCATTGAGAGGTAAAAAGAAAAGAAAAGGAGAGGTACTATACCTATTCACATGACTGAAATGCATAACAATCATGAGAAGGAAGAGTCCAAAAAGTAACACTTTCATTTAAAAAAATTATCAATATGTATCTTTCTATACATAGAATTTAATTCTATTGAAAATCATTCTTTTATAAAAATTAATCAATATGCATCTTTCTATGCATGAATGAAAATGACACTTTTAAAATACTCTAATGATGGGGATTACTCTTTTTTGATTAAATAAAGATGAAATTTATTTCACAAGTTTTCAAAAAATTTTGCCATAACCTCCTTTGTATGGCTGACCATTTTTAAAATTTTTGTTGGAATTAGGGTTGCAAGAAAGCACACAAAGCTTGGAGAAGAAAAAGCAAGAATGCACACAACACAAAGAAATGGTGAGAGTGAAAGCAGCAAGATCGCCCCAAAGTATCGGTGGTTAATCTAAGAAGCAAGACATTCACCATTGATTAGAAGCAAATCTATTAATGCCTAATCCCAATGGCTTCAGAACTTACAAGCTGTTATCCTGATCAAAGGACGAAAAGCAAAAAAAAAACACGCGTGCTTGCAGTTAGCAACATTAGGATATGGCAACAATAGAGGGATTACTTAGGCTCACACCTAGACTAAACCCAATGGCTGAACTCTTCGAGCCATTGAGATCCATGTCCCAAATGCACCTCCCAATACCATTTGCCATGCTGACAACAAGCATGTCATTGGGTGTTGCACTCCCTATCACATCAATCCCACTGGGACTTGGTCACTTTTGCCTAGAACTACCACAAATCTGTGACCTTTAGAAATGTTATAGGTACCACTTCTTTACAAACCCTAAATGCCCAAACCTTGGATATATTGACTAATCTCTAGGAAGGGGGTCGCTTAAGAACTATATGAGGTCCTAAACCACATTAGCACCCGCACATGGCCTCAATGACTCATCCAACAACACGGCTGTACATATTTCCAAAACCATGGGAAAATATGATGGAACGACTGATCATGTTCAATTCATGCAAATGTTTGAACAGAGATGTAAAGCCTTTGTAAATCCAAACTGCCCCACCAAGGTACATGCGTTGAACCTTTGCTTAGTGGGAAAGGCTAGTCAATGGTTCATCACATTAATGCTTGCACGACAACGATTAAGACGAAGTTTAGGACCTTGAAAATAGCCTTTATCCACCACGGCTTTTCAAGACAAGGTGATCAGTGAAGTGGAGCAGGAGAAATTTATTCGATGGAGCGAACACAAAATGAAACCATTAGAGATTTTATCCTTTGGATAAAAATCTTAGACTCACAATGTAAGGTATGGGAGAAACTAAACAATGCTCAATTAAAAATATGTTTCGTGATGGGCATAAAGTAAAATAACTTACACAACTTGATCATTGTATCCAACCCAGAAACATTCGATCAATGTTGTAAAGAACCAATACGTTTAGATGACAACATAATGGAGGATGATCATGATATGAGATGTTCCTCATCTATACCAACTAAAGTAATGGAGCTAAAGAAAAATTGATCTCGGAATTGTCATTCCTTGAATTCTACACAGCCTTGCCTAAAAGATTTGAACCAAAATCTCCAAGAGAGAATGAGCTACCTCAAAACCAAACATCCTTAATGCCCCTCAAAGTGATGGACAAAATTCCTTGTGTTTATTGCCATCACTATGTCCATCCTAATCCCCTATATGCGTATAATAGACCTATTTTTTAATGCTACATACATTGCAAAACCTTTGGTTATGATACACCCCAATGTCCCAATTCACCTACAATTAACTCAAAACCTTTGGTTATGATACACACCAATGTCCCAATTCACCTACAATCAACTCAAAACCTCCATCTCTCCTATGCCCCAAATAGAAACATTCCAAAGGGTAGAAACTGCTCAGGAAGCAATTAGCAAACACTTCAGTGTTTCTATTGTCATCAATGTCTATACCAAATGCCTATGTTGGAAAAGTCTCAACACCTGTGCTCTCTATAAGCTGTAAGTACCTACCTGAAGCAACTTTAAGAGAGACCCTATTACATTACTAGGTCATTCCTTAACAGTGCGTGGTTAGAGAACCATCCATGTGGACTAGCTCGAAAAGCTGCCTCCTGAACAAGTCAACGGCACATTAACGTGGGCAAGCCCCATGAGGGATGCACCCTCAGATGGACCACACAAAGTGGCAAACTACATAGTTTGGAATACTTCCATGCCCATAGTCTCACTAACACTTTGCAACCCATATGTGAAGGATGTGGCATCGATCACATATTCTAACATTGTCCAAGGCAAGTTACTTCAATGTGCAACCTGTCTCGTAAAATACAACTCTTAACATCTTGAGTGTGCAAAACGAACAATTATCCATAGTACCCTTAAATGTGCTTACACGCTTGCAACAAGCAAAGGCATGAAAAAAGCATTAACACACTTTGAAATGGGTACAAGAGCATGTTTTAAAATAGAAATCAAAAGAGGATGCAAAACCTTCTAAACCTAAGAAAAACAAGGGCCAACAAACTATAGAAACCAAGGTTGAAATAAAGGACAAGAAAAAGGAGTCTATGGAGGATCTAACCAAATAAAGCCAAAAGCTACACAAGTTGCAAAACCATCTACCTCAAAGGCAAACCCTCAAACCACAAAACCCACATATGCAACACAGGATATAAAAGCTCGAAAGAAAATTTGTTCTTGTCGCATGGGCAAACATAATGAAAACTTGACAATCCAAGGAAAGTTAGAAGATGAAACAAGTTCTAGTATGTCAGTGAGGATGAAACAAGTTCTGACTCGTCACTTAGTGCACCTCACAATCCAATCAAGAAACTAGAACCTGCCCAACCACCCTAAATTGAAAATCATAATCACAGGACATATGTGTAATGCAAAAATCAAGCTCATGAGAGTATACTTAGCATTGTTGAGTGTCATACAGGTTGTGATTGAACCTCATAATGTCAAACCTAAAAAATTAACCAAAATATAAAAAATCAGAGAAGTATCACTTCCCCTTTCAAGAAGAAGATGTACTATGTACCAAAATAAACTCATCAAGCCAAGAAGTGTCATCAAAGGAAGATTGCACGAATGATGCGATTGGAAAAGCGCATGAGAAATTTGATGAATCCCTTATGAAATTTAAGCAATCTCTCAAATCCTCATTTGGAGAAGTACTCTTCTCTTGTGGTGAAGATAACATAGCGTCAGCTCTTGCACCTTTAATGGCTAACCCCATGAGTTATACCAAGATATCAAGAGCTACATATAAAACAGGACTGTAAGGAATCACAAGTTTCCAAATAGACCTCAGTAAGTGGTCAAAGGACCGAGTGTGCCATTGTACACACTGGGCACTCTTGAAAAAACTATGAGCCAAGAAGAGGATGAAAGTGAAAGGAAAAATGAAACCAAAATGGAAAAATTGAAAGTGAATCAAATATGGGAATATCCATGGTTCCACACTTGAAGATTCTATCATGATACGGTTAGATTTCCCTATGGTAAATGACGTTAAATGCAAATGTGCATTAATTAGCCCTTGAGCTAGTCATAACATCATGAACAATAGACACTTGGGTGTCATTACGACAACCTAAAATCATCCCTAAAGATAATGGTCTTGCAAAAGGTGCCAATGGACAAAACATTGAAGTTCCAGGATGATTTAGCTATGCTACTCAAACAATCGGTGGAAATGTGGAATTTAGATTCCATGTTATCCCATATCCCCTTGAGTATGATATCATCTTGGGTGGAACTTGGGTGTGTGACTCGTGGTATTCAATTGATGAATCCATGCAAACAGTCACCTTAAACACTCCTACAGGCATTGTGAAATTGCTATTACAGGAGGAAGAGACCTTGGAAGAGCTGGAACTCCCAACATATCTAACTCAGGATTTCCCAAGAGTTACGGTTAGATTTGAACTTTCCAATAAAATAACCACAATCCAAGCACAAATTTATCCACGGCATGAACACAATCTCATGACCCTGGAGTTATGGGATTTGTTAGGGTCAACCAACACTCATGGCTTATCCTTCACAAAAGATAGATCAACATGCCATGTTTGGGGTACCTTGAACAAACTATGTATATGGAATCTATCCCCATTACATGTAATCTTTTTGTGGTTGAGTCTGTGTTGGAATAAGACGTAATCTTGGGGCATAAATGGACTATTTCTACCCAAGCAGCACTGTGCTTTGCTCTAGCGATGGGGTCATCAAGATGGTCAATGACACAAAGTTAACACTACCATACTGCACGGAAGAGGATCCGACCCTAATGGATTTCTATGATGTTGAATGCAAAAATTTGCAAGCCTCTTCCTTAGAATCCCCTCTACACAATCTACCATCTCTGTCAATGTCCAACTCGGACAAAGCATCTAACCCTCAACTCCATCTTTCCCAAAACGAAATTCAATGCCAAAACCTTGCAATCAACAGCTATACCTGAAGAAGTACCCCAAGTGCAACCATCTATCACTAAAAATGAACTCAAAGGAAAAGCCCCGGAGCCAACGCCTCTTCATCAACCAACCTCGCCAAAAGAGCAAGTTATAAGCTCAAAAGCCTCAACATCAACAACCATCACTCTACAAGAGACTCAAGTGTCATCATCGTCAATAATGCCCATGAGTCTCAAACCCGCACTCTTAGCGCAAACCAATCTAAAGGAGGGCCCCAAACCTTCTGCTCTTCAACCAAAAAGAAAACTCTACCATGAAAACCAAAATGAAGGTATCTTAATGGTATCAAAATGTGGTTGGAGAAGCGGCTTGTAGCTCAAGGCTACTACGTAGGCGCCAATCCAATTTGGGTGCCTCAACAATCAAAGTCTCTTCCTTAGTGCAAAACTTAAAGACCAAAGAAGAATAAAAGTACCCCCACAACATCGTCCCACAGAAGCCTATACGAGTTTCTCAAAGAACTTCCATGACTCAACAAGTGTGGGTACCAAAAACATTATTGCAAGCCCAAGGGTACCAAAAACATTATTACAAGCTCAAGGGTACTACCAAGGTAATACCAAAGCTTGGATTCCCAAGAACTTCAAGAAGTCACCTAAGCCTCCACAAAGAAAGAAACCTCAACACCAAAAGCATCAGCCCTCAATTAATAATATTCATCAAAGATGGATGCCTGTGCACGTGCTTCAACAACAAGGATACTATGATGGAAATTCCATCATATGGTTGCCAGATCAAACAAAGGGAGGAATGCTTTATCCACACCTTCAACCCCAGCAGCTTCACCTAAATTTCACCAAGAATGGAGGCACAAGCAACACCAAGCAAGTCACTCAACCTCTCTCATGCATACAACACAAACACAAGAGCTTGCGTATATAGTCAACACCAATGGCAACCAACCAGAAGCTATCTCTACCGCCTTAACAACAATCGAGCCACAAATTCAATAATCAATTCCCACATCTACAAAATGGAGACTTATGAACACTTCAAGGACAAACTCACAATGCTCTTTTCACCCCTTGTGGGGATGAGTAACATGAGTGCAAGAGCTACGCGCAGACATAAAAACCTATTCTCCAAAAATGATAGTAGCCGTAACCTATTGCTCGATATATATATATATATATATATATATATATATATATATATATATATATATATATATTCACAATGCTCTTTTCACCCCTTGTGGGGATGAGTAACATGAGTGCAAGAGCTACGCGCAGACATAAAAACCTATTCTCCAAAAATGATAGTAGCCGTAACCTATTGCTCGATATATATATATATATATGAAAACAAAACACAAGGGAGTCACAAAAATGGCCTATCTAAAAATGGTAGAATATCACAAGAAACTCCCAACGATCATCAATAGCCAATACATTTTTGTTAAGCTTATAGCTTACTATTCTTTTTTCTAAGTTAATGTAGTAGCTGCTCCATGAGTACATATCCATAGTCATGCACTAGAGGACATTTGTAACAGAGCCTCACCATCAACAACTTTCCAGGTACATCTCTGGATGGGGAGGCCATGGTGGACAAAAGCCTGGTCAATGGTACAACCCATCACCTATAATTTACGGATCCCCGCCCTTGATGTTATAAGCCCACCTTCATTCAAATTGCAAACCTCTCCAAACAAAAGCTTAAATATTCACAATGCATTGATATCTAATCCTTAGTGAAGATATTTATATTAGCCTCGCAAGTTGATGTAATTCTTTCATGCCTCACCAACAAGTGGCTACTTCAACAAGTAGTAGCTCAATAGGAGTCTATTTGACTCAATTAATATACTTCATGTTTATGTGCGTCATAGGGTACTTAAATATACATAAAAGAATAAAAAACACATGGGAAGAAGCATGAAAGAATAGGTCCTACTCAACACCATTTGACAAGAATTCTACCACATAAAGGGACATCATTGAAGGCCAAAAGTGATGAATGTCACTTCAATGAATCAAATGAGGAAGTAAGGATCACAATCTCATTCTGATGATTTTGTCTACATTCCTTCGGATCCTTCCTTCTCTCTTCTCCCCCATTATTAACATCTCTTAAATTCCCAACTAACACAAATCACATGTAACTCTTCTTATGATTGCCAAAAACAAAGTGAGCAAAAAATATAACCCACATAAAAAATGCTCACAAAAATCTGAAAATGCAATCACTGAAAAAAATCCCCACCACCCCACTCTGTTAGGAATTTCCACTAATGTTTAACCTTCTCATTTACTAACTAGCCTTTTGTCACTCACCATTGAACGTCACTCACCATTAAAAGCCATCAATAAAGCTTTTCAATTCTCCCCACACAAAGGTCTTCACGAGAACATGATCGGCATCAGGAAGGGGGGGAAGGTTAACCCATTCTATGTCTAACAAGAGATACTACCATTACCTTACATTAAGAAGTCAAGATAGATACACCAAAAGGTCATACATTCAAGATATGAAGCAATGGTATCCAAATCTACAACTTGGATGGGCACCCATAATGGTCCGATAGAATACTTATGGCGATTTCCACTTTAAGAGCATGTGGTAGAAAGTTAGAATGAAGTCCCAACAAGTGATGTACTTCATGGATAGTTTAAGGGAGTGTGAACACTTATGGCCATGTATATAAGTGAATAAATCTCATAATACAGAGAACTCTCCCATTGTGCAATAGAGTTTTGCTTAGGTGAGAAGAGGGATGAGTACACGTAGTGTAACATGATGATGTGACAATGCTCATGGGAGGCACGGTGAAATTGCTTCTCAAGGAGTTATAGAACTTGGGAACCTCAAGGGTTAAGAGCTCGACCATTGGAAAGATCCTCACGATAGTTGCAGTTCACTAGGTAATTTTCTTGTTGGATGTGTTTCAAGGGGGGTTTGGGTGAGCCATAACACTCTTTAGGCTCCCATTTATCCTTTTAATGTAGTCCTTAAGGATGGCATGTTGTGACTATCATCGACTCCTTATTCGTACCCATGTAGGATGGTGTAGTTAGTAATAAGCTAGGTTTAGATTTGCATGGCTCCCATGCCCATTCTAAAGGTAGTCTCTTGGTGTCTCCTCCCATCAAGGGCATATTGCCTCTCTTAGTTGAGCCTCTCTTTTATGATGTGCTCATGGAAAAACCTCTACTTCTCTATTTTCACAAGCTCTTGGAGCTCTTCTAATGTTTTTGTTTAGTTTTTGTTGAGCTCTTCATGAGGCTATGACATTTTTGCAGGCCATTCTTGTTCCTCGCTTAAGACACTCTCCTCATGTGAATTCTCTCTACTAATAGGCTCTAACAATGGTGTAAGAAGTGTTCTATGTGGTGGGACGCTGGCCCTTCTATTTCTAACTGGGTCTGTTGCACCAACTCTTGTATGGGAACATAGACATCAGTCTCATTGGCTCTTTTATTTCTAGTTGTAGCAATGTTGACACTCATGCCATTCTAGCCATTCATCGTGCATGGTATCAGGTTAGAAAATTCATCATTTCCATATACCTGCACCATTGGTCTCCCCTTGCTCTCAAGGCTAGGTACCCATGCACCGTGTGGTTGCTTTTGCAAATAGCACATTGTCATTTTCCAATCATGGAGCTAAACGCTGATGGCATGTCTCCCCCAGGACAGGCTTTCCAAACTTCTTCTAACCCTTTGATCACCTCACTAGATTAGCAATGTATTCTATGCTCTTGGGCTCTTCAATTTTCCTAGTGTCTTGCTTTTGGCACTGGGTTCTATTTTGACCAAAGATTTTGGTCTTGTTAAAACCCTAAGATCTCTCTAGGTAACTATTATGCATAAACATGCATAAATCAGGCATAAAATTGTCCACCCGACCACCCCCGAGCCCAAGGGATGCACACATGAATTATAATGAAGTACATCATACCTTTACCTTGATGTCTCATACCATCAAGAGGTATAACTCCAATCCATCAACATGTAGCTATAGTGTGAAATGGTAGGTGAGTAGTTATGATCCTCTGCACAAGAGAACATAAAATAACCTAGCCTCACAAGATAACATTAAGAGATCATAGCCTAAGCCTCAAGATAACATAGTCTTAGCCTCCCTTGAGTGTGCCCCATGCCCCTATTATATAGGAGAGCCCTCAAGTGACTCTTGACTCTCCATCTCCCATGTGTGACCCTTGGATGCCTGACCCTAACCTTAACCTTTAAGGTTAGTCCTAACCCATGCTCCACTAGAGCTTGTTCACATGCTCCCATGCTCACAAGCGTAATGTGGGTTAGCCTCCTAGTATATGCACACATAATGTGCATATAACATACTTCCCCTGTCTCAAAACATTGCACTCTTGCAATGAAAAGAAGGAGAATTGCACTAAACAATATCAACCGACTCCCAAGTTGAATCCTCTATTTCCCTATCTTTCCACCTAATTTTAACCTCAGGGATTAGTCAACTACAAAGTTTTCTTTCCCTAAATTCAAGTACCTTATCATGTTCATGTGTAACATAGGATAATTCTTTGACTTCAATGAGTTCTTGAGGAGTAACTGTGTTATCCTCACCTCCCAGTTTCCCTTTCAATCTATTGATATGAAAGATTGGATGAATTCTAACATGTGGAGGTAGTTTAAGTTCATACATGCAACCGTGCCAATCCGATGTATAAATCAAAATGGACCACAATATCTAGGAGATAAATTTGAGCATTTTCAAAGTCTAAAAATCTTTAGGAACTCTTAAATAAACCAACACTCCTGGTTCAAAAGACCAAATTGAGCATCCTCTATCAGCATAGAACCATGCCCTATCCTGAGCACTCCTGATAGAATCCCGAGCTTTGGTCAGCATTTTTTACATATCACGCAAGAAATCCCTCGATGCATCAAGCTCAATGTCCTTAAGATCGACATCAATAGGTGCCCTAGGTTGATACCCATACATAAGCATGAACGGACTAAAACCAATAGCCGTATATTTAAAATTGTTATAGGCAAATTCCATCATTGGAAGATATTTAAAATTGTTATAGGCAAATTCCATCATTGGAAGATATTTTTTCCAATTTGATGCTTTTCAAGAGACATATGCACGAAGCATATCTATCTGATTCATACACTCTGTTTGCCCATCAGACTGTGGATGATCAAAGGAACTCATACTCAAAGTAGTTTCCTCGTTGTAAACCATTCGGAATAAAGTAGGAAAACATGGCATTATCACACTATCGGCGGCCCGATGTACCCCACATCTGCTCATGGAATTATCGGCGTCCCGAGTTACCCATATCAACATAGAGAGTCATCAACGTCTCGATGAGTCATATATGTCCATCCGTAAATCATCAGGTTGACTGTATAAATAACCTAAAGTACGGAACTAGAGAAAGAAATGCGAACAAAGGAAAAATCCAAATTTTTTTAATTCGAACATAACAAGATAAACTCGTTGAACTCTAAAGAAAGAGATTTCAACAAGTGAAAATGCCGACTAGATTACACTCATCATACATGCAGGCTATAGATAAAAGAAGTTTATCTAGAGAATGTCCACATAATAACTTTAAATGAATTCAGAAAATGAGATTGTCTTTGAATGTTGAGGTCAACATGCTAAGTGATGTAAGCAAAGCAACAATCTTGAGCCCAAATTATCCCATAAGATAATATATATGAGGGATCTCTAGTATCCCATACCACCATGATACCACCCATACATACCTTACCAATTTGAAACTCCCTAGTATACCGTCTAGGAGATATGAATAAAATCCTTTATAAAAGAAATATATGTGAGGGATCTCTAGTGTCCCATACCACCATGATACCACCCATACATACCTTACCAATTTGAAACTCCCTAGTATGCCGTCTAGGAGATATGAAACTCCCTAGTATGCCGTCTAGGAGATATGAATAAAATCCTTTATAAAAGAAATAAGATGGCCTTATCCCAAACTTTCACATACTAAAACCTGTCTCTATATTCCTGAGACCACATCAAGGAATAACTCTTTCCGAGTACATCATTAGAAAAGAATTTTGAATTATTGGCGCCTTTCTAATGATAACTACCCAATAAACACAATAAAGCTAGGGTAGAAAAATAACTCACCTAGATATATAAGCAACTAGGTATCCAAGTTGGAATATGTACAAGAGTACAAGGAACATAGTCCAAAATTATGTGCAAAAAACGAAGGCAAATGCTACCTTCAAAGCACATGAAATTATCCAAAAGATCAAAAGATCCTTATAAAACCATGGATAAAAGCATAGAAGCTCCTCAAATCCATGAAAACCATAGTTGATCAACAATCAATGCATGCCGTCTAATGGTCATTAATCATGCCAAAAGAAGCATTAAAATTGGTGGCCAACTCATTAATCCGGAGTATATGAACGTGGTGTTGTTCAAGCAAAACTCCAAAGTAAGCAAGTGAAACACATGTGTAACACTCATTAAAAAACCCCTAGATACAAGTGATCTAGGCAAAACCTAATGAGTCCATATAAAACTTGGAGGAAAACATCCAATAAAATCCACCAAAACAAACCGATCAACTAACCCATGATAGAATTTATCTTAGGCTTAAGAAATAAAGCATAGACCACACTTAAACAAGTGCAAAATAAATTATCATAAACAAGTGTCAAAGGCGAGACACACTTTGAACACATATTATAGCCATCATTGAAAAACTTAAGGAACATGTCCAAAAAGAATGGCTAAACAATGGTAAAAAATCATGCAAACATCGTTTAGAAAAATCCAAACAGAAATAACTATTAATACGAGGTATAATTGTATTAATAATATACAAATAACCCGTATCCATCTAATGTCGGCACGAGAAAACGTACTTCAACATTAAATAACTCTCGAAAATATTAAATTCTTGAGAAAAAGAATTATCATGAGTTTTTTCTATTTTTTTTCTAATTTTATAGGGCCTCAAAATACTATAATTTTGAATCCCACCAAACCTATCTTATGGCATTCCAAACCTATATTTTTCCAAAACCTTTTCAGCAAATAAATTTGCTAAAATACCATTGATATTTTAAAAGTATATAATACACTGTGTGTTGTGTGCATTCTTGCTTCTTCTTCTCCAAGCTTTGTGTGCTTTCCTGCAACCCTAATTCCAACAATTGGTATCAGAGCAGGCATCGGCTCCCAGGGCTACGTCGCCAGCACCCTCCGACTCACGTTCTCCGATTGAGGTGAGTTTGCACGAGCGCTTGCAGGGCTTAGCGTTCTCAGAATTTGCATCTGAGGTCGTTTCGGGCTCCGTTTTTGCATTTCAAGTTCTGCACAGGTGTTTTCGTCGTTTTCTGCAGAAATTTCGACAGTGCAGTTTTGTGCAAAACAGGCATACGTACTCTATTGTGGACCGTGCTGCATAGCACGAGTTTTTTTCTATTCGGTCTTTGCTTCATTACAGCCAGCTTTTGCATCAGTTTCAGTCAGTGGCCATGGCTGATAACAGCAATGATGTATTTCGCATGTTGTCTGCTGAAGACAAACTGGATGGAGACAGCAACTACCCACTTTGGGCATACATGATGCAGCATGTTTTGGTTGCAAAAGGAGTGTGGAACATTGTGCAGGGTATGGATGTACGTCCAGGTTCTGTGGATGTAGGATCTGTTGAGGATGTTGCAGGTTCTAGCAGCTCTACTGTTGGTGCTGTTTTACCCACTGCTGAACAAGCTCGTTGGGATGGTAAAGATGCGCAGGCTCATGCCTTGATTGCACTTTCTGTCAAACGTAACATCACCCCACATATTCGTTCAGCTAAAACAGCAAAACAGGCTTGGGATATTCTAGCTGGTTTGTATGCAGGTCGTAACGAGGTAAAAATCGCTTACCTGCGTAAAGAGCTAGAATTGAAGATTATGCAAGAAGATGATGACATGAATGTTTTTCTTGCTGAGATTAAAGATCTCAAAGAACAGTTGATTTCTGCAGGTGAGATTATTCCTGATCATTCTCTTGTGCAGACTGTTCTTGATGCTTTACCTGAGACATATCAGACTTTTGCTTCCACATGGAGACTTCTTAATGAGGACAGACCTGATGCTGTCAAGTATGATACTTTAGTCAACAAGCTCTTGCAAGAAGCGCAGTCCAGGCAAAACAGGGCCAGGCAGCGTGCAGTTGATCAAGCATTTATTGCTGCCCAGCAGCAGAGAAGAAGTGGTAAGGCAGCCCCTTCCACTGTTTCTTCTCCTATTAGTAGGTCTGCAACTTCTTCTCCTTCCACAGGTAGTAACAATAAGTCTGAGAAGGCTCTTGATAAAGGCAAGAAAAAGACCAGGTGCAACTATTGTAAGGCAAATGATCATGTCATTAAGAATTGCCCTAAGCTAAAGGCTAAAGAGGCAAAGAAGAAAGAGTCAAATGCAGCCACAATAGCGGATGCTTCTACAAATGCAGATTCTGCAAATGTTGTGCAGGATACAGAATGGGCGTTTAGCGTGTATTGCCAGTATGACCCATCTGTACATGATGCATGTTTGGCAGTTTCTGTTGACTCTCATGTTTGGTATTTTGACAGTGGTGCTACAAAGCACATTACCTCGCATCGTGATATGTTCACTTCTCTTGAGGCTGTCCCTAATGGGAATACTGTCACATGTGCCAATAATGCTTCTTACCCAGTGAAGGGCGTTGGTAAAATTATGCTTACTGCTGCAAATGGCAGCGCTTTCACACTTTCAGATGCTTTGTATGTGCCAGGGATAAAGAAGAATCTCTTGTCTGTCTCTGCGCTTGCTAGACTTGGATTTGTAGTCAAATTTGTGGATGACAGATGTACTGTTCATGATTTGACTTTTGGTGATACGATTATTGCATCTGGAACCTTGTCTCGTGGGCTGTATAGGCTCAATTCTTATGACAAGTGTGTGGAAGATTCAGCAAATGCAGTTTCTGATGAAAAGGCAGTTTCAGATGCAAAACTATGGCATGCTCGTTTTGGTCATTTGAACTTTGCTAGTTTGCTGCGTTTGCAGAAATTTGATATGGTTGCTTCATTGCCCCCTCTTGAGGCACCATTGAAACATGTTTGTGAAGGCTGTATTTTGGGCAAAATACAGCGTTCTGCGTTTCCAAAGGATGGTTCTGTGCGGGCCACTCGCAAATTGCAGCTTGTACATAGTGATGTATGTGGGCCTATGCAAACTCCGTCATTTGGTAAACACTTGTACTTCGTGACTTTCATTGATGATTACTCAAGGCATGCATGGGTATATCCACTGAAGGCAAAGTCCGAAGTGTTATTGTGCTTCAAACAGTTTTTTCTTATGGTTGAAAATGTATCCAATTGTACTGTGGGCACCCTCCGTACTGATCGAGGGGGGGAGTACATGTCTAAAGAGTTTGATGCATTTCTGGCTAGTCGTGGGATAAAACACCAATGTACAGTGCCGTATACCCCTCAGCAAAATGGTGTTGCTGAGAGGAAGAACAGGTCACTTATGGAGATGGCACGATGTATGGTCAAGAGCCAAGCTTTGCCACATGCGTTTTGGCTTGAGGCTGTCATGTGTGCTGCATATGTACTCAACAGGTGTCCCACTAAGGCTTTGCAGTCTATTACTCCATACGAAGCTTGGCATGGCAGAAAGCCTTCTATTGGTCACTTGCGTGTCTTTGGTTGCTTGGCCTATGCTTTAGTGCCTGTGCAACAACGTAGAAAATTGGATGATAAGGCTGTCAAATGCATTTTTGTTGGTTACAGTGCCGAGAGCAAGGGTTACAGATTGTATCATCCGCAGTCAAAGCGTATCTTGATTAGTCGAGATGTTGTTTTTGTGGAAGATGCTGTGCAGCCTTTGTTATCATGTACCAAAGAGACAGGTGTGACCTCACGGGATGTATTTGATACATTGTTGCCTCTATTTACAGGTGGGAATTCAAATGTAAGTCCTAATGAGGCAAATATTCAGCCTATGCAGATTTCAAACGACATCATAGATCAGCCTATTTCTGATGCAGATTTACAGGATGTAATTCATGAGGATAGGGCTGAAAATGAGCAGGCTAGAGGTATGCCTAAATGGCTGGTGCAAACCTTGCGTGATAGTAAGATTGATGCACCTATGACTAGTCGTACTCGTTCAGGTTTTCAGCATGCCTCTTATGCATCAGATTGTTATGCTTTGGCTGTGTCTAGTATGTGTGAAGAGGAAGAACCTCTTTCATTTGATGAGGCACAAAATTCAGAAAATTGGTTGGTTGCAATGCAAAGTGAATATGATGCTATAATGAAGAATGGTACATGGTCTTTGTGTGATTTGCCTATTGGTAAAAAGGCCATTGGATGTAAGTGGGTTTTTAAGTTGAAACGAAATCCAGATGGCAGTGTTGATCGCTATAAGGCTAGACTTGTTGCAAAGGGTTATGCTCAAGAAAAGGGCATTGATTTTGATGAGACCTTTGCTCCCACTTGTCGTATGACTATCATTCGTAGCATTTGTGCATTGGCAGCTCATAATGGTTGGAATGTACATCAGTTGGACATAAAGACTGCGTTCTTGAATGGAGATTTGCATGAAGAAGTGTATGTATCGCAGCCTCGTGGTTTTGTTCAAAGAGGGCAGGAAAACAAAGTGTGCAGGTTGAAAAAGGCTTTATATGGTTTAAAGCAAGCTCCACGAGCTTGGTATGAAAAGATACATGCATATTTGACTGCACATGGGTTTCAGAATAGTCCAACAGAAAGCACTTTGTATGTTAAACGTGTGGATGGTGTACATCTAATCATTGCTCTCTATGTCGATGACATGCTGCTCACAGGACCAAATGAGAGTCATATTGCTCATTTTAAGGCTGATTTGAATGCCTCTTTTGAGATGTCAGATTTGGGGCATTTGCATCATTATTTGGGGATACAATTTAAGCAGTGTGATGGAGGTATTGCTTTGTGTCAGACAAAGTATATTGAGACATTGTTGCGGAGATTTGGCCTTGAAGACTGCAAGCCTATTGCTACTCCAATGGAGACAGGTTTGAAGTTGAGTCTTCATGATGCTGGAGATCACTTTGATGTCACACTCTATCAGACAGCTGTTGGTTGCCTCATTTATGTATGCATTACGAGGCCGGACATTCAGTTTGCAGTCTCACAGGTGAGCAGGTTTATGCATAGCCCAGGGTCTCAGCATTGGAAGGCAGTTAAACGCATCTTTCGCTACTTGAGTGGCACCATACATCTTGGGTTGTTTTATCCCAAGGGGGGATCGTTGCCGCCAGATTTACATGCTTTTTCGGACTCAGATTGGGCTGGTTGCTATGACACAAGAGTGTCCACAAGTGGTTTTTGTTTCATGCTCGGTAGCTCATGCATATCTTGGTTGAGCAAGAAGCAACCTACTGTGGCCACTTCTAGTTGTGAAGCTGAGTACAGGGCAGCTTTCACAGCTACGGTTGAGTGTGTGTGGCTCAGACGGCTTATGGCTGACTTGGGTGTTGGACAGGAGTCTGCCACCTCTATCTTCACTGACAGTCAGAGTGCATTGGCAGTTGCGAGAAACCCAGTTTTTCATGCTCGCACAAAGCACATTGAGGTGCATTATCACTATGTCAGGGAGAGACTCTCAGCAGGAGAGATCAGCTTGGCCTATGTGCCAACACAGGACAACCTCGCCGATCTTTTCACAAAGGCGCTTCCTCGTGAGAAGTTCGAAGCTTTCCGCAAAGCTTTGGGCTTGCTTCCCTTTGTGGACTGATCTACTTCGGGCATGGCACTCCCCTATACATGAGTGCCAGCTCTCGTTCACACCATCACTCCCAGGGGGGATTTGTTGCCATATATATATAGGCAGTGATGTGTGTGAACACACTTAGGACCGCCGGGGCACTTTTTCCCTCTTTAGGAGGTTTTTTCCCCCGGCTTGTATATACGCCCATCCTTCTAGGGCTAACTAATCTTTGTACATTGACACAATCTAATACACTGTGTGTTGTGTGCATTCTTGCTTCTTCTTCTCCAAGCTTTGTGTGCTTTCCTGCAACCCTAATTCCAACAGAGGTAAATTAAAAAATTTATTTTTTTTAAAAATTAGTGGAAAATTAGACAAAGGTTATTTTAAATTTTTGGAAAATGTGGGGTTGGTGTTTGGCATGTGGTGTGTCCATTCGGGCGCTCGTGACCATTCAAATTCCTTTAAAAATATATTTTTGACCCAAAAATTTAAAAATCCATTAAAATTGTAAATTTTCATTGTATTTGAGAATTGTCGGGAAAAAGTGCCCCGGCGGTCCTAAGTGTGTTCACACACATCACTGCCTATATATATATGGCAACAACCTCAAACGCATTTAGAATACGAACGGTCAAAAAGTAAGAATCCCAACTGTTTTCCCAGAATACGGAAAGCCAACAGTTTCCGGAAAATGAAAAAAAAAAAAAAGGAATGTGAAAGGTCAAAAGTTTTCGGAATCCGAAAGGTCAAAAGATTTTCCGGAATTCGAAAAGCCAAAAGGTTTCCCGGGAATACGGAAAGCCAAGAGGTTTTCTCAAAATTTCATACTTTCTCCTTTTTTTTCAAGCTTTGAAAAGTTTTTTTAAATAAATAAAAAACTATTTTTTTAAATAAAAAAAATCAAAATTTAAATTAAAGATTTATTAAGCTTTAAAACTTCTAATTTTTTTAAATGGGGCGGTGGCATTTTTTCGTTGCCCGCCTACAGCGACCCCCCCTTGCCCCCCCCCCCGCCCCGGCGGTGCGTTTGAACCAAGTGAGGAGGAGATGCCCCTCTTCTCACTCCTCTTACCTCCCCTTCTTCTCCAAATCAACTCTCTCACCACCCCATCTTCTCTTATTTGTTAATCAAAGAAGAAGATTAACATTTAATTAATCATAAGTAAAAATTAATTATGATTAATAGTTAATAAAAATGTGCCTCTATTAAGAGGCATTCACACGCGGGAGAGGAAAAAAGAAAGAAAATTCAGAATTGAGAGGCGAAGAGGGTCTCACGCACACGGGAGAGCATTCCATGCATCAACATGCTGCCCCCTATTGCATTTCAGCAAAAAATCGGTAGAAATTTGATAGCATACCCACGGTAAAAATGTATAAAAAATATATTTTTAACCATAAAAATACTCAAAAAATTTCTAAAAATTTAAAGAAAAATTCTAAAATTTGTAAAAATTGAGGTAATTCATTCTACCAAAAATATCCATAATAAAATATATATTATTTTGGTAAAAATTTCCATTAGTGCTAATTTTAAACCACAAAAAATAGAAAAAAATAGCATTAAACTCACAGAATTCCCTTGCAATGTGGATTCATCAATTGAATAGAAGAAACACATGTTCCAACCACCATATTGATGATCCACGTGTAAATCATCTACACAAATCAATAAAATAACATTAAAATTTAGTAAATATTAAAAGTTACTTCAAAAAATGCCAAAAATTACAATAAGAAAGAAAAATCAACAACAATTAACTAGAGATTGCTCTAATACCAATGTTAAAATCCTAAGATCTCTCTAGATAATTGTTATGCATAAACATGCATAAATCAGGCATAAACTCATCCACCTGACCATCCCCGAGCCCAAGGGATGCACACATGAATTATAATGAAGTACATCATACCTTTACCTTGATGTCCCATACCATCAAGAGGTATAGCTCCAATCCATCAACATGTAGCTATAGTGTGAAATAGTAGGTGAGTAGTTATGATCCTCTACACAAGAGAACATAACATAACCTAGCCTCACAAGATAACATCAAGAGACCATAGCCTAAGCCTCAAGATAACATAGTCTTAGCCTCCCTTGAGTGTGCCCCATGCCCCTATTCTATAGGAGGGCCCTCAAGTGACTCTTGACTCTCCATCTCCCATGTGTGACCCTTCGATGCCTGACCCTAACCTTAACCCTTAAGATTAGTCCTAACCCATGCTACACTAGAGCTTGTTCCCATGCTCCCATGCTCCCATGCTCACAAGCCTAATGTGGGTTAGCCTCCTAGTATATGCACACATAATGTGCATATAACAGGTCGTCTACTTTCTATGGAAGGGATACTATAAAGTTACCATAAAAAATCTATAACATATAGGTAACACTCTAATAGCATTCTATGTCTTGCATACAATTCATCCATGAATTTTTTTGCTTCTCTAAGAACAATGAGATTAGCCTACTTTGGTTTAATTTTTCCTTAGCAAGACATCTGTTGTTTAAGTTCTTAAGGCGGTTGATACGATCTCTCACACTCATGCTCAAGCTACTTAGAATTGATAAATTATGTAACTTAGTCATGCTTGCTTTTTACACCAATCTTCTTTACACATCATCATCCATGTGGCACTCCCTTTTCCACTTCTTTTGGCCAACACTCACACACCATACAATATTACATGTGGCATTCTTATCTTGCCACAATATCTTGCACCTCTAGTGTGCTTTCCCACATACACACAACACCACGATTACATCTCTTAACACCCCCTCTTAATCGAGGTGTTCCACAACTCACCCATCACCCATATCAATGTAGCATTGTATAACCACAATCATTACCTCTCAACACTCCCCCTCAATGATACATTGGAGTTTCCATCAACCAAACATGTGTGCGCGTGTCTACCATCTTAGACACCTAGTCCATTTTGAGCCGACTCGCTCACAGCAGAACCACTGAGTCCGATTTGAACATGGAAGTTCGGGTGGGAACCAACCCATGCGCATGCACCTCACACGTGCATCGCATATGTACACATCACGACAACCATTTTGAGCTTCTCGGTGAGCTCGGGCAGGGTGACCCTCATACCAATGGGTAATTACAAAATTTTTGTTTTGAGCACGCAAGGCTCGGGGACGATTTGTCCATCTCAATTAGGGGTGAAAATAAAAATTACAAAGCCTTTTGGCCAAAGCCAGGCAACAGACCCTCATGTGTGTGTGAACATCTTCTTAAAAAATTTAAAAAATTTGGTTATATGTGAATGAACCCTTGACAACACTAAGGGTTTTAAAAAAAACATTACGTCCACCATTAATATGCACTGAATATTTTTCTACGTGCCAAATCTTGTAACAATTGCTTATGAGCTGGATTGCTAGGAGTCTTTATGCATGGGTCGTTGAAGAGCATCTCTGTCAGAGCCCACTGTGGCTCGCTCCTCAGCTCGTGAGGATGTAGTGGAGGGGTCACCGCCTTAAGGTTTTTTCTACAGATGCCTTTCTCATATGTAGAGCTCCTGCATATTGACTTTTACAGAAGCAACAACAGGATGTTGCGTCATCAACTATAACATCATCTCTTTTTGGGTCGACTGCACCTTTCCTCTCTAATCTCCTGAGTAGTGCCATAGTAAAAGCTTGCACTTTGATGAAACAATTGCGATTCTCTCATACTCTGAGAGATTCCATGTAGCACCTTCTTATGGCAAATGTGACTGGATCCAACGTCTTCTCCATCCATCTGCACAGTTGCTCACTACCGTTACAACATTTTCTCTTTTGTGACGTGGGCGGTTTAGTCCACCACCACCATGGCAACCCCTGCTGCTTTCTTCCCATAACTAACTTTGTTTTGCTGCCATCTCTTTGAATCTTTCATGTTGAGATCCCTCAGTCAAGGCTCAACATTTGCTTGCTACTCTCATCACGCTGAAGCTTACCCTCTCTTGCTTCACCATGGTGGCTACTATAAACAATCTCTCCTGGCTACTTTGATGATGATGTCTTGCCATCTTGTTGCTTCTCTCTGAAACGAGATGACTTTCTCGCTGCTTCTCTCTGAAGCTCTTTCTGTGCTGCCTCCATCTTAATCACTATAACAGCTCTCAATTCTATGCTATGCTTTGATTTGACAAGTTTCCCTATCGATTGTCAACATAACCACTGCTCCCCTCTCACCTTGCTAACTCTGTGAGAATTTTCTAACACAAACTTGGTTGCGTTGGCACTTGCCAGCTTGATGTCCAACCTCTCTATTTATGTAACTTCTTTTAGTTATACAACTCTTTACCTCCTTCATGAGGTTATCTTAGCTATTGTATGGCCACCACCATTAGAATGTCTACAATGAGATCCACATGCATGCTACCATCTTGCATGTAATCAAGGGTGCTTTCTTGTAGCTTCTCCATAGAAGTCATAGATGCGAACATTGTGAAAGTTACTGAGGGTTCCTCACAAGTTCACTTATCTTTCATGAGTAGAGTACCAAGCTCAACCCCTTTCGTGAGCTCAAGATGAGCTGCAATCTCAGCCCATAAGCTCTTGCCCCTTCCTTTTGGACAAGTTTTCATATCTTACACTCTTTGCCCAAATGCAAAGAACCATGGGATCCAAATATCCCATCAAATAGTAACCCTTTTCATGATCAAACCAAAAACTGATGAGGCAAATAATCACAAAATACCTTCACAAATCTCCTTGGTAGCTTCCTTGTTGACACCGAAGACTACATAGTCTTCATACTTGTTGAAATCTCCATTTTCAACTTCCATGATGGTAAGCAAGCTCTTCATGTTGCAAAACTCCCATTTGCAACTCTCTTGGGCACCTTCTATGCAACCTCCTTGTTGCAAATCTCCTCTCAACCTTGAGAATGGCATTTCCAAATCTCTCTCAAATCCTCACAAATGCAAATATAAATGATAATATGAGTGTGCATATTTTTTTCATAATAAACTGAAAATAATGCTTAATCAAATGAACACATAACCAAGAAATCTATACATAAATAATCACCATGACCAAGAGCCCACCCAAGCTCTGATACCATGTTAACAATCTAAAATGGGATTGATCGTGGTGAAGGACATAGATTAAGCAATATAATTCAGGTGGGTTATACACTAAGAACTCCATGAGAGAGAGAGAGAGAGAGAGAGAGAGAGAGAGAGAGATTGCACACTCAACAATAGCTCTATTCTATTGCATATCTCAAATGAACCATACAATGATATAGGCTCTCTAGCCTTATCCCACTTTACACATCATCATCCATGTGACACTCCCTTTTCCACTTCTTTTGGTCAACACTCACACACCGTACAATATTACATGTGGCATTCTTATCTTGCCAACACAATATTACATGTGGCATTCTTATCTTGCCAACACAATATCTTGCACCTCTAGGGTGCTTTCCCACATACACACAACACCACGATTACATCTCTCAACAGGTCTCTCAAATGAAACTATAGGTGTATAAACCAAAAAAATGAATGCTCCAATAGCATCCACAACCAGCTCATCTTTCATGAGCAAATCAATGAGCATAATCAGCTCCACTTAGGCTCCAACTAGCCCATAATTGCTTGTTTTCACATGAACAAGCATGCACCTCACATCCTTGCCAAATTTCAAGATACAAAGGGATTCACACATCCCAAAATATCAACCCTTTTCTAAAATTTCACGAGGCAAAACTCACAAAACCAACCTTGTTGAGACACCTTTGTCTCCTTGTGGCAACTTCCTTGTTGTTTGACACCGAAGACTCCATAGCCTTCATACTTGCTAAAAATCCTTATTTCAGCTTCTTTGATGATGAGCAGGCTCTCCATGTTACAAAACTCCCATTTGAAACTCTCTTAGGTATCTTTTTTTTTATGTTGATGAAGACTTCATAGTCTTCATATTGTTGGAATCTTCATTTTCAACTTCCATAGTAGCACCATAATCTCCAAATCTGGTTGGCGTTTTACCACAAAATTCTACACATATAAGCTCTAGAGGATCCTTTGCATGATTCTTGATTTCTTGTAGAAATTCATGTTAATGTTGCTTACCCATCATACAAGCTTCACATACATTTGCTGGTAAATGTGCCACAATCCCAGTCCTTTATATCTCTTTTAAGACTACAAAGTTCAAGTGACCAAATCTCTCACACCATAGCTTGGTTATCCCAACATCAGCTCGAGCTATAAACAACTCACAAGTGATAGCTCATAAAAGATGTTACACTAGTTTCCTCTCCCAGTGCCACTAGCATTTGTGATGTTGCGCTCAACTATGGCCATATAAAGGACATCAGACAACTTCTTAGTATCACCATTTCTAGAAACAAGAGAATGTAAACCCGTTCCTAGGGTTAACAAAAGCTATTGCCATAATATTATATCAAAAGGAGTCAAGGTAGACACACCAAAAATTCATACATTTAAGATATGAAGCAATGGTGCCCAAATCTATAACTTAGACGAGCACCCAAATGGTCCAATGGAATACTTATGGTGATTTTTGCTTTCAATAGCATGTTATAGAGCAAGTTAGGATGAAGTCCCAAGTGATGTACTTTATAAATATATTATGATAATAGTCATAGTAATAGCATTAAGCCTCTTATGACCCTAAAATGCTCGGTCAACCATAGTTTAAGTGAGTGGCCATGTATATAAGTGAATATCTCTCATAATACAAAGAAATCTCCCATTGTTGTAATAGAGTCTTGCTCTTGCTAATCTTCTTGCTAATCTCTCTCTAATCCATGCTAGTGAGTGTGTGTGAGTGAAGTGAGGTGAGAGGAGGGACTGGTACACGTAGTGCAATGCGACGGTGTGACAACGCTCGTGGGACACTACAAGGAAAAGCGATCGTTGGCACGTACGTTTATAGACACGTTTTGACAACGTGGTTTAAAATGTTACGGGTGCATTTATAAGAGCGTCTAAAAGTGCGTCTACCGACAGGCATCTATATCATTATAGATGTGCTTATAGACATGCCTATAGATATGCTTATAGACGTACCTATAGACACACCTATAGATGCGTATATAGACACGCCTATAGACGCGCTCTGAAATTTAAAAAAAAATCAAAGAACTGCCTGTGCAAATGTACAGCTGCATTTTCTACACAGGCAGCTCTCTGATTTAAGGTACAAAAAAAACCCTACAAAACAAATTCCCAGCACCCAAGGATGCAATAATAATAGAGGAAAGATAGAAAAGCACTTACCTCTTTTTCGTGATGTTGACCTACAAAACCAACAAAAGGGTGAGGAAATGCCACCATGCAAACTATGCTAAAGCTTATGTATAAAGCATGCATGAGGCCTTATGCATAAATATTTAAGTATAATGCTCTATGCATGAGGCCTTGTGCATAAAGACTCACTGAGACACTCCAGCTCGATCATCCTGGAAGGTGGATAATACCCGTGTGCTTAACCCGAAAGAGGACGAGCCCTCCGCTTGTTGCTGACCCGAATGACAAAAAGGTGGTCCACGTAGAGAACCCGGAAGGCTGATCCGGGATTCCATTCTTGGCGGCTGCCCTGCAGCAAGCTTCTTCTGAGCCGTTGGCTTCTTTTCGACCAGCTTCGTGCCAGCTTTGCTAGTCTTCCGAGCCTTTTACTTTGCCTCCGCTGCTGCAGGGGCGGCTTCCTTGCACTAGGACGCAATTGGTACTCTGCACACCTACACGCAACCCCTGCACAACATCTGTTTCTGGCATTCCCAAATCTTCTGGAGCAAGCCTTGAGTATGGTGACACAAGTAATAGCATAGGATATACAGAATCATCCTGCTGAATCCTCTAGTACTGGGCGAGGGCATGGCTGAGTTCATCATGGTTAATAGACGGAGTGATGAGATAGTTGTTGTGGGTTAGCGCTTCATGAGCCTTGTTCTCGTAGGGTTTCTGTAGGAGATTGTGATCCCTTTGGATTGTCTACAGCACTCACAAGGCAGCACAGACTCCCCCTACAAGTCAAAATCTAATCCACAGCTGACCTCTACTTGCGTTGGCTTTGCTGCATCAATTTGTCTGGGAGCCATCATGTCTGGTACTTAGAATGCAACACCCACCAAGAGGAGACTGACGAAAGCAGTCCAAATGGGCTAAAATAGAAGCCAAGGACCACAACCCACTTCAACCAAATCTAGATGTACAGGTGGTGCCGCGTTTCTGGCTGAGTTGTCGGATGATATTGATTTGTTCAGAGTCTAGTCCGGCATCCGCCTGACAATCTGTGAATTCAGCATGTGCTGCAATCAGTATGCTAGAGCCGGGTAGACTTGGGTAATGGGTCAGAGAGAATGCAAGCATTGTCCCAGCACGAAGCATCGGTCTACTGACTGTGTGGCCTGTAGGCAATGTGGCCAACATGGCCATGGAACCAATGACTACTTATACCATGTATGTGGCCAATGCAGATTCTAGCTCTCGGATGTGCCCCAATACATTGTTAGAGCAGTTTGAGACTATGCAGCATCGATGGCTCAAGCGGAAGAATGCATGTGATACCGCCCGCCTTCTAAAGAGTAAAAAGGAGCTAACGTAGTTTTTCAAAGATGTTTCCGCAGCCGTCGTGGAATGGCATTCCCAACACCCTCGGAAAGGAGACTCTTGTTGCAGGATATGGCGTGGACAGTAATTGCAAACCGAAAACTTCTTGTCTAATGTCAAGCATGCAATTGCAAACCTTGAGGATGAGGACAGTAGTTGGACAGCAGCCCAAAGAGTGACTCTGAAGCTTTTGATGTTGATCCAAAAGCTGACTATGGTTGCCATGATAATGCAGCAAATATGGCTGCAATTGACCATCCAAATGAGGATATTTTGGCTGCCTGGAATGCCCTTGAAGAGCATGGTGGTGAGATCAACAACGCATTGATTATATCCCCCATGTTAGTGATGGTGCATGGCATAAGCTGAATGAGCAGCCTATCCCTCTTCCCGATGAGGATGATGTCATATACAACTCTGGAAGCAGCCCATACCCATGATGAACCAAATGTATGGCACATGTTCTCGCCAAGCGAGGTAGTAGAGGTCATGAACATGGGCTGAAATGTTTCTAGATTTTGGCTTTGTACCTCCTACATATACCGACATCCACATGATCAATCCGGATTGGGTTTTGGCCTAGCCTTGGAACTAGTGTTACCAAATGGACAATGTCCCCATGTGACGAAGCAAGCTTTTGATGCGTCTCCATCCTATGCACATGGCTGATTTACTGGATGATCCAAAGGAGGAAACTCTTGCTCCTGCAGATGCACATGATGTATGTGGGAAAGACTTGACCTGGGATCTTTTCACTTTGGTTAATGATAACCCAAAGGCATTGGCAGCCCACGCAGAGACCTCGATGGCATGCAGCAGTGGTAAATGCTCATGATGCAGTTCATGGTGATTCCGCTGACCTGATGGTTCATGTGGAATATGCGGTGCCCAGACACAATGAAGTAGTATTAGTAGAGGTAACCCACAAGAGCCAAACAAAATCTGAATATAGAGTCAAAGTTGCTCACAATTCTAGTGGATATGGTAGGGATCTTACCTATATCCTTGCCAAGCGGAAAGCTCTATGTGATATGCATTCCATAGAGTCATGGTCATCAGATACATGGAAGGGGGAGAAGGATGGAGATGTCCAGGCCACTTCCTTGAATGTTGATTCCCTTGAACCCCCATATTCTCATGTTCAGGCTGCCGCGGATCAGAATTATTTAGTTCCAAGTGATGAGAAGGCTCTCATCAAATGTGGGTTTTTTGCAAAAATGCAAGACGTGTTTGATACACTGTTAGTCCAAGAGGGGCAGTCTTTCAGATTCTCGAATCTCTAAATATGTTGAAAAAGGGCTTAGTAAGCAAGCATTGGATTTCTTGCAACAAGTACAATGTGCCATGATGGCAGAGGGAAGAGCAATGGACAAAGACAATTGGCAATGAGATTTCTTGGATGCTATGGCTGCCTTGGAGCAGCATGATAGGGATGAATTGCCTGTATGCAATCTTAAACATGTTGAGGAGTAGCAAGCTCTTTTTGGGATCAAAGATGATGTCGATATAGATGAGAAAAGGTGGATAGACAGCTGCATGACACCAAGACAAAGCTCGAGGATTAGCTTGGTTACCAAATGCATGCTCAAATGAAGGACCAGGATACATACATGGTAGATGCTCGCATGAATGAGCAGGATGGATCCTTTTCTTATGCTTGGATGGATGAGCAAGACGGGTTGCAGTATGTACCCATGGATGAGTTAAAGGGTGAGGCAGTGGAGGAGAAAAGTGACTGCAAAAGCCCAGAGAAGCCCTCACATGCTAAGACCCCTTGGATGGATAAGCAAGTAAATCACCAATATGCAGTTTATGCTCGGATGATGAGCAGAGGAGATTCGGATGATTTAGATGGTAGTTCTAGCCATGATGATGGGCTGGTTATGTTGGGGTTGAGAGAGAATGGAAGGAGCATGAAGGCCGAAAGAGTGAGGTGATGCCCTTGGATGTCTCTAACCTTGCAGCAGGTTTCTCGCATGGTGTAGATATTCTAGAAAATCCAGTTTCTTGTTTTGGTCACACGATGATGACATAGACTGGTTTGTTACTTATCGATGACGGTGTGCATGTCCATGGTGATAGCCTTGCAGAGGTTGATGCAGCTTGGTTTGACACCTTGTTGAAAGAGGATGTGGATCCTGCATATTATGCTTGTATACCAGATGCAGTAGAGCATGGTTTAAGTGTTCTTAATGAGCCTACAAAGCATGATGTAGAGCTTATGCACACACTCTTGTGCTATTTAGAAAATTTCTTCGGAGATGATGTGCCATGTTCATCGAGTCGAGCTTGTAGTGTTGTGCCATTTGGGGTACATCAACATGTAGCAAGACGCTGGAGCTTCATTGACATATCTTTTTGATGGGAAGGGTTATGCCTTCCCCGTGTCTACTCCGTGCCAATGGAGTATGGACATACTTGTTGTGACCACATGGTTTTATGTTTTCATTTTGTATGATCATGGCTGGATGGCCTTATATCTAATGGGTTCCTAGTCAGAAATCTTGTATGTTAGAGAAGAGCCTTTGCGAAACAAGATTCTGAGAGAATACTTGGTTAAGTGAAAGTTTTTCCCTATTGAGGATGTAACTTGGAAAAAAGAGGAGGATCTAATGAAAGACTATCCCCATTTTATGAGATGAGGACATCTCGATGCTTAAGTGGGGGAGAATGTAAGATCCCTTCTACTCGTATGAAAAGAAATTATTAAATAAATGATTTTTTGCTTAAAATGACAAAAGTGTGTACTGTTAAAGTGAGATCAAATGTGAAATAAATTGAGTAGTCACATGAAAAAATTAAAATATGAGTCCATGATTAAATTTGAAGTATGAGGTTTACCCTAGGATTATGTCCATGGTTAGAAATTAAGAGGCTAGCACCACAGAAAAATTAATTGGTTAAAAGGATTTTATGTGTATGCACCATAAAACTAAAAGAATAGTCTAAGGTTAAATGGTTCGAGCCCAAAAACCATGGTTCATTGAAACAAGGTAGATTTTAGGAGTGTGGTAAGTGGAAAATGGTAAGCGGATTTGCTCACATGGTATTTGCTAGTGGCATTTGGGTAGGTGGTATGGGGTAATGGTTTTGACCAATGGTTTTTTGCAGGGGGCGCTCCTCTTCTCTTAGTTACATTAGACGTGGTAGGTTCATGCATTGGATATCCTTAGTGTACCCCCCAATTGCTTGAGTTAATATTAATAAACTAATGTGCATGGTGTGCTATACCATATAAGGGTCATTTTCATGTATAGAGACAAGCTAAGCTATAAAAGGACTCCTCCATCCCTTCTAATATTAATAAACTAATGTGCATGGTGTGCTATACCATATAAGGGTTATTTTCATGTATAGAGACAAGCTAAGCTATAAAAGGACTCCTCCATCCCTTCTATTTTCCACACCTAATTTTGAGTACTTCTATGCTATCATAATCTTGTCAGTACCACTCTTATAGCATGTACATTAAGTACTAGCCAATATAGATAGAAGCTACCTTAGCTCTTTTGGAGCATTTACTTCACAATTGGGAGCTTCTTGGGCACAATTCCCTAGAAGATGGAACCATGGGTTTCTTGAGAGAATTGAAAGCCTTCTCATCAACACCTTACAGCACATCAACCTCAAGCTTTTGCAATTCTACAAGTAGGTGATTTAACACTTGTTCATATTTTGGAATTTTTGGAAGTACAATAGTTCTTTCTGTACAATTAAGTGCTTGTATTTTAATTTTAATTATTTTAAACTCTATTAATTAGAAGTAAATAGAATTTATATTTAAATCAATTAAATATGACCTTTGTGACCATAGAAACCCATCATTGTCCAATTCAATAATTATAATTCCATCGTAAGGTACTTGCAATCAACATTAGATTTAGCAATTACAAATAGCAAACCTTTGTAAGGAATATCTTATTTTAGCCTATGATAAATAAACTATAGTAAACCTTAGGATAAAAACCTTAAGGCTATGTGTTAACAATTTAAATTGGGTAACGAGAGAATTAGCATTGTTAGTGAATGTAATTAACCTTATCCTTACCCTATAGATAGATTAAACTTGGGAAATTAGCATTGTTAGTAAATGTAATTATCCTTATCCTTACCCTATAGATAGATTAAACTTGGGAAATTAGAATTTAGAAGGTTATGTAGGGATTGATTTATTTAATTATTTTGTACACCAAAAAATGTGCGAACAAATATAACTTTTGCCCCTTTTCATATGTATACTTTAGATCTTTCCCCTACTTAGAGTGTATAAATTATGGCTTAAAAGAGTCTTGGAATTAACCCTAACTCTAGCAAGATTGGTGGGAAAAAGAATCTAGGCTAAGCTTAGGAATAGGTTAATTTATAATAAAATTGGGTAAACATCCTAGCAAAAAGCCTAGTGCACGTTTGAGCATAGGAACACATACCATAACATTGTCATTAAGAACGCTTAGGATAATAAGTGAAAAGATGAGATTATTCACCATAAAATATCCTCCATTATTTTGTAAATAAGACTAAGAGAAAATGGCCATAACCTTAAAAAAGTCTTAACCATTTGAGAGAGAGAATGTCTATCATTTCTGGACTTTGCTTCTCTAGGAATTGGATTAAAGGAAGTTAAAGAAAGGGTAGAAATGTACATGGAAGCAACTGAATTTAGTGGAGAATGGTATGAGGGAAGAACTTTAAATACCCACCAGAAGGAATCTAGAAAGAGGACATATGGACCTATAGAGAGAAAGCCAAGTGTTGATGCTGATCTCATAAAATTAAGTTTAAGCTTAAAAGGAAATTGTATGAATTAAGATTGTTATGGAAAGGATAGAAGCCTAACCCAATGTCCAATAAAGAGAGAGAGAGAGAGAGAGAGAGAGAGAGAGAGAGAGAGAGAGAGAGAGAGAGAGAAAATACTCTAGAAATTTCGTATAGAAATTGACCCAAACATTAGTGTGCAGCGCTTCTTTTAAGGTTAGACAAACTCTTCTGAGGATAAAAATAATCTTATGTAAGAACTTGAGAAGTTTGAGACTACCCTAGTGAATCTTATGAACCCAAATTTTACCTAGAAAGTTAGAAGCTTTATCATCAAGAATATAATTATGACCCTGGATTAAAACCTCAGAATAAAGAATAGAATATTATCTTTTAAATATGACTTAGGGCCTAGCTATAATCCCAAGATTGAAAATACATCTAGAATACTATGACTTCAGAGGAAATGTCTTAGGACTGAGGGTTATAGCGAAAATGACCCTTAAAGATCTAGTTCTTATGGCTTAAGGGAAGAACGAATTCGGGAATGTGAATGTTTATTTAAAGGACCAAGAAGTCTTGAACAAGGACTTATCAATTCAGGAAACAAGTTTAGAGGTTTGTTGAAAGATTGAGATGTCTTATCGAAGCTTGCATTGGTTTACCCCCTTTCCTAGATGCATGCACAATGCGTGGTTCTTGATCATGTTTGATACTTGTGTGGATATTATTTGTTGAAATATTATGTGCTATGGAGATTATGCAGGTATCACACAAACTAATGTGATGCAGCAAAGATGTGATCCAAGTGGTGAATCCTCATCACACGAAGATGGTCGTTCTCTCGAGACCTTGAGCCATCTCGATGTGGATGTGGGTATGCTCCTACTATGACATGATTGTAATCCGAGTGGTGAATCCTATCATCACACGAATACAATCGTTCGATACCTTGACTCATCTCAGCATGAACATGGGTATGCTCCTATTGTGGCATGCCTAGTGTGAGGACAGAGACGGCTCCTAAATGTCATTAGTCCAGACATGGTCTTGGTTGGATGTACGCATCAGTCTCTAGACTCTGATATAACCTAAAGTGTTCTTGCATGGGGAGGAATGGTATGGCCATCAGAAGTAGTTCCTGCTAATCTAAGATGTGAGGCTTTGGGACTCCTTGTGGGGCAATAGTACAAGTTGGAGTGCTCGAGCTCAATGGTGCATATCTTCCTGGTCCAAGGACTAGAGGTGTGGTGTGAGGAGATATTTTGGATATATGTGACATTGTTTTATCTGATAGCTGGACAGTATTCTAGAGTACATGTTTAGTGTGAGGAGATATTTTGGATATATGTGACATTGTTTTATTTGATAGCTTGATAGTATTCTAGAGTTTCAGTATGTGTATTTCACAATACATTTTGATGTGTAAAAGCTTTAAGGTTAAATGTCAGTTTTAAAAAGACTTGTATGCCTGCATGAATTGTTTTTCATTGCTTCAATTGGGTGTGTGAATAATGAACCAAAAGTATGAATTATGGGTGTGTGAGTTCATGCCGCTCCATAGGCCAAATGGTAGGGAAGCAGGCTAGATCCAAGGGAATAAGCAAGTGCTTTCCAAACAAGACCGAAATTTGTTTGAAAAACTTAGAAAAATGGGTAAAGCGGCAGACTCTAGGAAACATTGGAGTCCATCCACAGGTGTAGAGGATGTCTGCTTCATGATCAAGGAGTAAGATGTTGGTGTATGATGTACATGTTGTGCACCTCTTACTTGTAAGAATCATGAAGGGACATGTGCAAGAGGAATCGTATGAAATTCTTGGTGTAAGGATTTACTGGTAGATGTGAGACGCATGTTGTTAGTTAGCGAGATATTAGGCCATTATGTATGGTGTCCCCAAGTGGGATTCTCTAGAGGATACATGTAGATATTATTGCCATACTTTGGGAAGATCTATTTTATTATATGTAGGGGGTGGGGATCCTTACACAGTTTATTCCATCATGAAGAAGTATTTGATTGTATATAGGGGGTGGGGGTCCTCACACAGCTTATTATAGTGATGGTAAATAATCATGAATACCACCACTACAGTGTTGCTAAGTCGGTTGCATGCATGGATTGCTTCCAATATGCTGGTGTTCAGTTGGTTTCATGCATGGATTGCCTCCAATATATTGGTGTTGGGTTAAGTCACACTTAATGTGCTCACACAAGGGCATCTTTCACCCTAAGATAAGATGGGAAGAATTCTCACCTTAGAAGGTTTACAAGACCATGTGAGTTAATTTAAAGAGTTAGAGAACTCATTAGTAGTCAAATATCTTTTGACTATTCTGAATAAATTTTGCCTACAAAAACCATCGTCCAACATGTTTGTACACATCATCTCATAATAATTTCTAACTAACTAAGTGAAAAGCATACTTGCAATTTAAAAAAGGATGCCATTATAGTTGTTCCGCTTTCATGTTGATGAACTCATTAAAAAAACTCAAAAATTATAAGGATATTGATTCACCTTAGCAAAGAAAGGCTGTAGTTCTATTGACCAAGAGGAAAGTAAATATGAAGCTTGTCCATATCAATTCTTATATTTTCCAAGAAATTAGTCAGTACCAGAAGACATTGGTAAGTCTAGAAGTCACATCTTGAAGTCATGTGATGATTAGACCCTTTATCCATGTACCATACCTTGGTTAATAATCGCATGAGTGTCAAGCAAGGCAATATAATATTTCAGAAAAGAAAATACATAAAGAACGAGAACAATTAAATGGAATCTAGAAAGGAAATTAAGAGATCAAAAGGAGAGTTAAATAGAAGATTTGCTTGAAGGAAAAAATCTTGGTTATGTGGTTATGGTTTCAATGCTTATCAACACAACCCATTGTAAAGCTTCTTTGTTGCTATTGATGAAATCAAAACTTCTTTAAGTGCTAGCAAGTTATATATAGAACTTTACTAATTTTGGTCTTAATAGCATTGAAAAAGTGATATTATAAACTATAATTTATGATATACGTTACTATGCCTTGCTAGCACTTAAAGAAGTTTTGATTTCATCAATAGCAACAAAGAATCTTTACAATGGGTTGTGTTGATAAGCATTGAAACCATAACCACATAACCAAGATTTTTTCCTTCAAGCAAATCTTCTATTTAACTCTCCTTTTGATCTTTGAATTTCCTTTCTAGATTCCATTTAATTGTTCTCGTTCTTTATGTATTTTCTTTTCTTAAATATTATATTGACACTCATGCCATTATTAACCAAGGTATGGTACATGGATAAAGGGTCTAATCATCACATGACTTTAAGATGTGACTACCTCTAGACTTACCAATGTCTTCTGGTACTAACTAATTTCTTGGAGAATATAAGAATTGATATGGACAAGCTTCATATTTACTTTCCTCTTGGTCAATAGAACTAGAGCCTTTGTTTTCTAAGGTGAATCAATATCCTTGTAATTTTTGAGTTTTTTTATGAGTTCAACAACATGAAAGAGGAACAACTATAATGGCATCCTTTTTTAAATTGCAACTATGCTTTTCGCTTATTTAGTCAGAGGTTATTATGAGATGATGTGTACAAACAGGATACTTGACTACTAATGATTTCTCTAACTCTTTAATTAACTCACAAGTCTTGTAAACCTTCTAAGGTGAGAATTCTTCCCATCTTATCTTAGGGTGAAAGATGCCCTTGTGTGAGCACATTAAGTGTGACTTAACCCATGTAATGAAGCAGTGGACACATAATTGTGGACACGGCTTGTACATATGATGTCAAGGGCCAAGCAAAAGTTGTATTGGGTCAAAGGGCCAAGTGTAAGTGGGGGACATAGGCTTATGGGCCAAAGGTTAGTCAACTAGGGTGGACACACACACACACACCCACACACACACACACCCACACACACACACACATACACACATGTAATGAAGCAGTGGACACATAATTGTGGACACGGCTTGTACATATGATGTCAAGGGCCAAGCAAAAGTTGTATTGGGTCAAAGGGCCAAGTGTAAGTGGGGGACATAGGCTTATGGGCCAAAGGTTAGTCAACTAGGGTGGACACACACACACACACACACACACCCACACACACACACACACACACACACACACACACACACACACACACACACATACACACACACACACACAGAAACACACATGCACCCCCCCCCCATAGAGCTCGATACAACAAATGCTAAATTGTAAGGTTGAACTTGTCTTGCACTAGAAATTGAGTGATTTTACCAATCCTATTGTAACTTTTATTTTTGCTCATAGTCCAAGGTGCCGTTCACAACCTTACTATTGAGTGTCCATCTACTTGCCAAAGTTTATATGTAAAGCCTCTTTTGATAACTTCAAGATCGCATGATATTACTGGAGTGCACATGGGACTTTGCTACAAAGTGTACACATAGGGTTACAAATGATATTTAATCTCCAATACATTCAACTATTTGGGGTGTTAGTCACATGAGATGATATTCACATTCTTTTAGATAAATTGTATACTACATAAATTGTTTTTAGCCTTCACATGGAAATGATATTATCCTTGAGGGTTTTCTTGATAGTAAGGCTCCGAGAGGCAATCCCTGTGAGGGTTTTCTTGGAAGAAGTGGGGCCCTAGAGGCATGAAGACCATACCCCTGTGAGGGTTTTCTTGGAAGTGAGGCCTTAGAGGCATGGCAATCATACTTCATTGAATTCTATGGTTCTAACTATGTTTTCTAGTGATGTATGTTTCCATCCTTGTTTTTCAAGGTTTTTAAACTAATAATATTACTTGATGTGCCTTTTGTTCCCAATTAGGTTGCAATTATTACACCACAACATATCTCTTTTTAGTGCCCTTATTTTGGCCAAAGTATTGCTCGAATTGAACAATGCAATTGACCTTGGGACTTTTCAATTGTAGTCTTTCTCATGTGGATCCTCCTACCTATGAAAATGACAGTATCCATCAAGTTTACATGAATTCTGTTTCTCTTCAAGATGAATTATCTTGCCTTGGTGTTTATTACTACAAAATTTTGGTCTTAATAGCATTGAAAAAGTGATATTATAAACTATAATTTATGATATACCTTACTATGCTTTTACTTTGATAGTAAACACCAAGGCAAGATGAAACATCTTGAAGAGAAAGAGAATTCATGTAAACTTGATGCATACTATCATTTTCATAGATAGGAGAGAATCCACATGAGAAAGACTACCATTGAAAAGTCCCAAGGTCAATTGCACTATTCAATTCGAGCAATACTTTGGCCAAAATAAGGGCACTAAAAAGAGTTATATGTTGTGGTGTAATAATTGCAACCTAAAAAGGCACATCAAGTAATATTATTAGTTTAAAAACCTTGAAAAACAAGGATGGAAACATACATCACTAGAAAACATAGTTAGAAACCATAGAATTCAATGAAGTATGGTTGTCATGCCTCTAAAGCCTCGCTTCCAAGAAAACCCTCACAAGGGTATGGTCGTCCTGCCTCAAGGGCCTCACTTCCAAGAAAACCCTCATAGGGATTGCCTCTAGGAGTCTTAATTTCAAGAAAACCCTCAAGGATAATATCATTTCCATGTGAAGGTTAAAAACAATTAATGTAGTATACAATTTATCTAAAAGAATGTAAAGATCATCTCATGTGACTAACACCCCAAATAGTTGAATGTATTGGAGATCAAATATCATTTGTAACCCTATGTGTACACTTTGTAGCAAATTCCCATGTGCACTCCAGTAATATCATATGATCTTCAAGTTATCAAAAGAGGCTTTACATATAAACTTTGGCAAGTAGATGGACACTCAATAGTAAGGTTGGGAATGACACCTTGGATTGCAAGCAAAAATAAAAGTTACAATAGGATTGGTAAAATCACTTACTTTCTGGTGTAAGACAAGTTCAACCTTACAATTTAACCTTTGTAGTATTGAGCTCTGTGGGGGGGGGTGCACGTGTGTTCTGTGTGTGTGTGAGTGTGTGTCTGTGTATTAGTGTCCACCCCACTTAACCTTTGGCCCATAAGACAATTTCCCCCCCCTTATGCTTGGCCCTTTGACCCAATACAACTTTTGCTTGGCCCTTGGCCTCATATGTACAAATCGTGTCCACAATTATGTGTCCACTGCTTCATTACATGGGTTAAGTCACACTTAATGTGCTCACACAAGGGCATCTTTCACCCTAAGATAAGATGGGAAGAATTCTCACCTTAGAAGGTTTACAAGACCATGTGAGTTAATTAAAGAGTTAGAGAACTCATTAGTAGTCAAATATCTTTTGTCTATTCTGAATAAATTTTGCCTACAAAAACCATCATCTAACATGTTTGTACACATCTCATAATAACCTATGACTAACTAAGAGAAAAGCATAGATGCAATTTAAAAAAGGATGCCATTATAGTTATTCCTCTTTCATGTTGATGAACTCATAAAAAAACTCATAAAAAAGGATGCCATTATAGTTATTCCTCTTTCATGTTGATGAACTCATAAAAAAGGATGCCATTATAGTTATTCCTCTTTCATGTTGATGAACTCATAAAAAAACTCAAAAATTATAAGGATATTGATTCACCTTAGCAAAGAAAGGCTCTAGTTCTATTGACCAAGAGGAGAGTAAATATGAAGCTTGTCCATATCAATTCTTATATTTTCCAAGAAATTAGTCAGTGTAGTACCAGAAGACATTGGTAAGCCTAGAGGTAGTCACATCTTGAAGTCATGTGATAATTAGACCCTTTATCCATGTACCATACTTTGGTTAATAATGGCATCAGTGTCAAGCAAGGCAATATAATATTTCAGAAAAGAAAATACATAAAGAACGAGAACAATTAAATGGAATCTAGAAAGGAAATTCAGAGATCAAAAGGAGAGTTAAATAGAAGATTTGCTTGAAGGCAAAAAAAAGAAGATTTGCTTGAAGGCAAAAATCTTGGTTATGTGGTTATGGTTTCAATGCTTATCAACACAACCTATTGTAAAGCTTCTTTGTTGCTATTGATAAAATCAAAACTTCTTTAAGTGCTAGCAAGGTACATACAGAACTTTACTAATTTTGGTCTTAATAGCATTGAAAAAGTGATATTATAAACTATAATTTATGATATACCTTACTATGCTTTTACTTTGATAGTAAACACCAAGGCAAGATGAATCATCTTGAAGAGAAAGAGAATTCATGTAAACTTGATGCATACAGTCATTTTCATAGGTAGGTGAGGATCCACATGAGAAAGAGTACCATTGAAAAGTCCCAAGGTCAATTGCACTGTTCAATTCGGGCAGTACTTTGGCCAAAAGAAGGGCCCTAAAAAAGAGTTATATGTTTTGGTGTAATAATTGCAACCTAATTAGGAATAAAAGGCAAATCAAGTAATATTATTAGTTAAAAACCCTTCAAAAACAAGGATGGAAACATACATCACTAGAAAACATAGTTAGAAACCATAGAATTCAATGAAGTATGGTTCCCATGCCTATAAGGCCTCACTTCCAATAAAACCCTCACAGGGATATGGTCAACATGCCTCTAAGGCCTGACTTCCAAGAAAACCCTCATAGGGATTGCCTCGCGGAGCCTTACTCTCAAGAAAACCCTCAAGGATAATATCATTTCCATGTAAAGGTTCAAAACAATTTATGTAGTATACAATTTATCTAAAAGAATGTAAATATCATCTCATGTGACTAACACCCCAAATAGTTGAATGTATTGGAGATCAAATATCATTTGTAACCCTATGTGTACACTATGTAGCAAAGTCCCATGTGCACTCCAGTAATATCATGCAACCTCCAAGTTATCAAAAGAGGCCTTACATATAATCTTTTGCAAGTAGATGGACACTCAACAGTAAGGTTGTGAATGGCACCTTGGATAGAAAGCACAAATAAAGTTTACAATAGGATTGGTAAAATCACTTTTACTTTCTAGTGTAAGACAAGTTCAACTTTAGAATATAACATTTGTTGCATCGAGCTCTGTTGGGAGGGGGGGCGAGGGTGTGCATGTGTATACGTGTGTGTGTGTGTGTGTGTGTGTGTGTGTGTCCTTACACACACACACACACATATATATATGATTTAGACCTGTTATAATATTGATGCATAAGTATATGTTATGCATTTTTTTAAATGACCAATTAGTCGTGTAGTTACATAGGCAATACATTTGCTATATAGAAATTGCATGTTTAATCAGTTTTGCAACTACATCCACATTTAAAAAATTTGCATTTACCTATAAATAGCCCATGTTAACAAGATTTTGAGAATCGAAGTTTGAAATTACCTAAATAATAGCCCATATTTCCAAGATCCGAAGTATCCAAGTTTGTAATTACCTAGATATTAACCCATGTTTCCTAGATGTGGAGGATTGAGCATATGAATATACTATGATCCAGTTATATGCATCAGCTGCTATAGAACGCGAAATCTACATATCTTGAAGTTTCCTATATAAGGTGCCATCAAAGTTTCTTGCGAGACAGGAAGTATTTTACCTTTTTGATGTGGAACAAACGTTCAGATATTTCTCCTTTAAGAATGATAATTCCAAACTTCGTTTATTTGTTAATTGGTCGCTGTGAACATTAAAGCTCATAAACACCATCGAGGAATTGGGTGGAATTTGTTTGTTAATTGAAGCATGAAAACTTGAGGGGCAGGAGCAAGGTGGTTGGGGACACTGATTTAGGAGACATAGCAACATGTGCATCTTGTTAAAAATTAATAGAGAATTTCGGGCAACTACAAATAGTAAAGTGATTTACATACTCATCCAACGTGAGCCAATTGTCATCTCCCAACGGAGATTTAAGGGATCCCATAGGTTGAAATCAAAGAGAGAGAGAGAAACAATGGCAGACCTACGCTCCGGGGACAAACTTGGTGGCATAGGCCCAGGCGTTGTTGGCAACAGGGTCGTCAAGATGGTCGAGAAGGTTCTGGAGGGGGCCTTTGCCAGTGACGATGGCCTGCACAAAGAAGCCAAACATGGAGAACATGGCGAGCCTGCCGTTCTTGAGCTCTTTGACCTTGAGCTCGGCTAGGGTTTCGGGGTCATCGGCAAGGCCCAAGGGGTCGAAGTACCGACCACCGGGGTACAGGTCCCCACCCTCCCCTACACCCGCCAAGCCGTTGATGCGGTACCCCTCCGCGCCCCCCATCAACACCACCTGCACTGCCCAGATCGCTAGAATGCTCTGCGCGTGCACCAGGTTAGGGTTTCCCAGGTAGTCCAAACCTCCCTCCGAGAAGATCTGCGCGCCAGCCTTGAACCACACGGCCTCCTTGAAATTCACTCGCAGATACTTCTCGGCAACCTCCGGGAAGATGCAGCCCAGAGCTCCCAGCATGGCCCATCGGCTGTGGATAACCTGAGTGCATTGAACAAATCACCATCTCAACCGCAGAGAACTGCATGGCTTACTTTACATATCCCACATTCTGAGTCACTCACCTCCAAGGCTCTGTTCTTGGCAAAAGCCTCCGGATCGGCAGACAGACCTGCAGTGTCCCAGCCATAGTCACCGGGGAACTCACCCTTGAGATACGATGGCGTCTGGGCGGAGAAGGGGCCTAGGTACTTTGGGCGGTCAGGGCCATACCAGTAATCGGAGCTCTGCAAAGCCGACGAAGAAAGGGAGTCAGGAAGCGGCTAGCTACACTACACATGCACATGAAGAGAGAGCTCACCATGCTCACTCTGGCCTGAGCAACAGGCGCCTTCTTGCGCAAGGCATTTTGGGTGGCTAGGCGGTTGCTGAGGGCAGCCGCATTGGAGATGGAAGCACCAGCGATGGCGGCCATTATGAGCTTCTTTTTAGAGAGCGCAAACTGTTTCGCTGCGGGCAGGGAGCTGGGCGGGGCTGTATTTCTGCCCCTTTCGGATAGACAATATCATCGGGCAGTTCGGGCACATTTCTAGGCCACACATTGCCAAATGCCCCCCTCCGTCTCCACCAATCTCTTCTCCCTCCTCCAATCTACCCTCGTTTCTCGATGCTGCCCGCGGGCAACTCTCTTCTACACCACTAAGTATATTTTATTCTTTTCATTTTCATAGGGCACGAGTGCTCGAAAGTATTTTTCAGCCAATCAAAATAAAACAACTCTTAAATCTATCCGGTTCTGGTTTTCAAAATCTCTACATTTTATAACTAAAATATATATAAAAACCATTCCTTAAAATAAGGTTCTTAAAACCTCAACCAGCTTTCCTTAATTATATCTAGTGCTAATACTCTAGAATGCAATGCCGTATTTTCAAGCACTATAGGGCACCTATACTTTTGCTCAAGCGCATTTCTCTCTCTTTTTCTTTTTTCTCTCAAAAAACAGGGGATGGCTTGCCCTCCTCGATTGGTGCTATATAGACTTTTAATTTGGCATTAAAATCAATGTTTATGGATTAAAGAGCACATTTGTTTGAAAAAAATGGTAGGAATGGGCCAATAAGGGTTCATTTCTTTTCTTTTTTGGGACCAATAATATATATATATTATAAAAAGAGAAAAACTTTACAACAATCAGCCTTCAACAACAGATAATTAAGCAAGCTACACACTAAATCCCATCTATCATCCTCAGAGACAAAAGAAGATTCATCCCAAGACAACTAGTACCCAAGCAAAATGCAAGCCTCAACCAAAGCTTCAATTGAGCAGCCCCTAGGAGCCTGTTTTTCCAGTACATTACCCTTCACCTCCACTTTCTGAAACCAAATTTTGACTATTGGTCTAGCCCCCACTGGATTCTCAATAAAGGCAACAAAGATGTAACTTGCTTGCTTGACCGTCTTGTACCATCTCTTTGTTCTAGGTCCATATCTGACTGGTTTAGTATTCACCTTCTGCCATCCCACCAGATCATTAGGCAGCACATCCCAATATGTCTGCAAGTGACCCCAAGAGGAGAAGAATCAGATGATAGCAAATTGCAAGGACTGAATCAACTGAAACAATTCAGCCCCACTCAATTTATTAACCAAGCATGTAGACCATGAATTTGCACAGAAAAGGTTATAAGGGTTCATTTCTATCCAAAAGAAAGTTATACAAGGAATTTGCACAGAATATCCCCCTTTTATTGGGGGTGGGAGTGAACTTGTGGGAACATCTCCTCTTACTAGCACATCTAGATACACTCTGTCGCGTCGAAAACAAACCAAAGGGAGATATTTGGGTTATTTCACTCCCACCCCCCTTTATTGGGAGTGGGAGTGAACTTGTGGGAACATCTCCTCTTACTAGCACATCTACCCTAGATATAGTCTGTCAAAAATAAACCAACTTTAGGATCTCCAAGAAATGTAACTGCCTTGGCCACACTATTTTCTACCTAAAAAACCAAAGGATCTCCATGAAATGTAGCTACCTTGGCCACACTACTTTCTACTAGAGGTACACTCCCTAAAAAACACTACCAATTGCCTTACGGTAAAAAAATCAATTAATAAGGAGACATTGTCCCTCAAATAAAGTTGCAGTTTAAGGTTTTTGATCACTTAAATCTTCCTCTGTGTGATTTGACTTATCAAGCATGCATCAACTTAGGGCTTCAAAATATTAGCAAAGAAGAAAAATGAAAGGCCAAAACAACCAAAGGCCTACAATGGTGGAAATAAGAGAAGGAGAGAGAGAGAGAGAGAGAGAGAGAGAGAGAGAGCTCTTACACACACACATACCCTAGAATGAAACAAGATTACAAACTACCTTTGTAAATGGGATCTTATCTAAGTCTTCTTGAACTTCTTAAAAGGCTTCTTAATGCATTTACCCAAGGTAGGCTTAAAGCCTTCTATGAGAGGCTCCTTCATTAGCCTTGCTTAATGCCCATAAGCTCCACAACAACTCCCTCTCCATGCAGGCAACCATCCAAGTGAAGCCCCCTCTCCTCTTTGCATCTAGCTAATACTCCCCCTTCGTATAGCTTTCCAAGCACCCAACTGCCAAAATAACAATTGGAAAAAAAAAGTGTATTAAAAAAATCCAACTTTGGGTTCCCATGCTTATCTCCAAAAGGGGCTTTCAATTTTTCTTTTTGGCAATAACATGGCTTCCTTTTTTTGGGGAAGTTTAAATCATATCAACTCATAAGAGCCCGTTAGCATGGCTTCCATTTTTCTAAACTATGGCCTTGTTATCAATCTAAGAGCACAATTCTTGATCCAAATGACTCAATTTCCATCATCATTATTAACGATGCCATCATCATTAGTCACGAGACTTTGTTGGCTTAATACAATATAGCAATCCTAACTAAGGCCACAAATCACAGTTTGACACAAATGTAATGTTGTCAACTCATTAAGGTCCCCGATAATTTTGTTGGATATCTCGGAGTCTAGTAAATGTCCAGCAGTGTGTGAACACCCTCTTATTTCGAACTCCAGTAAGTGTCAGTGGTGTGTGAACACGTTAGGTGTGAGCATCCTCTTGCTAAGAGAATATAAGATAGGGGCTTGGTGGAAGTATTATCATAATACAATAATTGTACATGGTGGAAGTATTATCCTAATATAATCATTATTGTGTTGTGTAATCTCTCTCTATTGTTGTGTAATCTCTCTCTATTGTTGCCTATCACATCTCTCTCTCCCTCTTACTCTCTCTATTCAACTCTCTCTTTGACCACCATCTCCATGGCTTGAACGTCCATCTCCATCTCTTTTTGCACAAGATCTGCTCCTACACTCACATCGTGGACATCTTCCACCCACCATAGCATGAGCTCTAATCTTACAGATATCAACATGGTATTAGAGCCTTGGTCCATGATTACTGCCATTAATCACTTTTCATTAGCAGAAACCCACACCTGACATGGTATTTCCATGATTAAATAATATTCCAATTCGGTTGTCACGCTTGTACCACCAATTAGAAAACTCTAAAAGGAATTTGTCTATATCTGGGCGCCAGGAAAAGCCCCTGCACATTCCACATCATGACCTTCATGGTCTAACCACCTTACAAGTAAAAGAGGTGTTAGCTACTACACTTCATACCATTATGCCACCTAATTGGAATGCCATATTTTACATAGGACCAAGCATAGGTTCTGATTTCGTATAGGTGCAGTGCTGATGCAAAAGGATGTAAAGCAAGGGTACATGAGACCTATCTACTTTGCAAGTAGAGCACTTCATACTAATGAAAGATGTGGAACAAATGATGTTATCTCTGATTTTTGCATTCAAAAAATTCAAATCTTATCTTCTCCCTAGAGAGTTTGTGGTCATCACATACGAATCTACACTTCCTTATGTGGCACAACACATGAACACTTCATCTAAAGTAGCTAAATGGATCATAGAGCTTCAATAATTTCATTATACTTTCATGGTGGAAGAGAGCATAAGAGCCAATCTTGGAGACATTTTGATATATAGGTATCATAAAGAACTAAAAAGGAGAGGATCTAAAGTCAAAGAAGAGAGGTTCATGTCTGATTTACCTAATGCATATACCATGTATAGGGATAGGATCTAATAATGAGGCAAAATATGCTACTCTCAAGGCAGGATTACAAAAATGTAAAGAACTTGGAATTCAGAAACTGGATGTTAAGGGGGATGCTCTATTGATAGATAAGCAATTTTACTGGTACTTGCGGGATGCTATACTAATAGTCAAGGAATTACTTGGTACTTGGGGGATCAAATCTGACTCCTTAAAAGTTTGGAACAGGAAAGTAAAGAAGATAATTCAGCAATTAAAAAATGTGAATCTTAGGCATAATATACCCAAGGATTTCAATGATGAAGCTGATGCTCTTGCTTAGGGATGATCTAATTTGTCAAAAAGTGACTTTAGAGATGTATCAGGGGCTGAATTTTTACAGGATGTTATCCACATCTTGTTACATGGGGAAAGTCCATTTCAAATGCCAAAGGGAGAGAAAATTAGTCTTGCAAAGAAAGCTATATCATTTTAGATGATTGGAGAGCAGTTATATAAAAAAGGGAAGGATCAGATTCTCAGAAGGGTTCCGTTATTTGAAGAGATTTCACATATTATGCATGCATGTCATGATGATAATTTAGGTGGACATTTTGAATTTGACTTTAGAGTCAGAAAGTTCTTGCAAGCTAGATATGTATGGCCAAGTTTTCATAGAGATGTGAAATAGTGGTGCAAAGGATGTTTGGGAGGCCAAAAAGCCGAAAATAAAAAATTGATATCATAACTGAGGATTCCTATGTAAAATTAAGGACCATTTACTAAATGGGGAGTGGATGCCACGACCATATAGTGGCAAGATATACATTTTGGTGGTTGTAGATTATATGTCAAGATAGGCTAAAGCTATTGGGACTAAAAAAGAATCATTGCTCAGATAGTTTCCAACTTCATCTATGACAACATATGTGTTTGGTTTGGACCACCACAAGAAATCATTTCAAATCATGGGCCAAATTTTAAATGGGACTTACTTCAAGAACTGTTAGCCAAGCTTCTTATACAACATAGGTATTCAACACCCTATTATCCTCAATGTAATGGTTTAGTGGTGGATAAAGTGAATGGAACCTTATGCAAAATCATCACAAAAATGGTAAGGACTTAGAAAATATTTGAATAGTGCACTATGGGCATACAAAACTTACTTTAAAGCTTCAATGGGTTTTACTCCTTTTCATCTAGTATATGGACAAGAAGAACTTCCAATTGAAGTGGAGATTCCAAGTTTTAGGGTGTTGGTAGCACAAGAGGAAGATACATAAGAGTAATTCAGACAAAGGTTAGAAGGCTTGGAAAGAATCATGTTGGATAGGGAACAAGCAGTGGAACATTACACTACTCATCAGCAAGCTATGCAACAAAAGAGGAAGTTTGATCAAGAACTTAAGGATAAGAATCTTGGAGAAGGGATGCTTGTAATGAGATATGATAACAAGTTGGATCAGAGACATGACACAAAAATTTAGCAAAAATGGGAGGGACGATTTGTCAACAAATATTGGTATGGATCTTATCAATTAAAATACCTTGCTAGAAAGTTGCATAAAACTAGGGTAAATGGATGGAGGTTAAAACCATATTTCAATAGAATTCATCTAGAGGATTTGATTTCAAACAATAAAGATCAAAGAATTTCAAGAAACATGATGGCTCAATCTCAAGTAAGTGGAACAGGTCTAGTAAACAGATCACAACATGAGGGTGGTGTTGAGGGTTCACATCCTGCATATGAGAAACCAGAGGAGTAGTTTCTCAAGCAAGTGGAACAGGTCCAATAAAAACATATTAGAACATGAAGGTGATATTGGATGTTTACTGGAACAGGTCCAGTAAAAACAAATCAGAACATGAAGGTGATGTTTACTGGAACAGGTCCAGTAAAAACAAATCAGAACATGAAGGTGATATTGGATGTTCATATCCTACATATGAGAAACCACAGGAGTAGTTTCTCAAGCAAGTGGAACAGGTCCAGTAAAAACAGATCAAAACATGAAGGTGATATTGGATGTTCACATGCATATGTGAAACCAGAGGAGTGGTTACATAAAGTGTTTCCCACTTTCTATACTTCAGAATTACCACTCCCCAGTTGTGAGGTTGAGAAAAGAATAATCAAGGATTAGGGACATGAATGTACCTAATCAAGGGGATGGACTAAATGGTGCAAGAAAATCTGATCCCTCTGAATGTTGTACATAGTGTACATATGTCCTTAAGTTTTCAAGTAAATAGCTACTAAAGACATGGAGTTTTACTGAATAAATCCAAGGGTTTTTCCCCACTAGACTAGTATGGATTGCAAGGTAGGTTGCACAAATGAAGTCATTCTTCAAGTTTCCACCATAGGTATGCCAAGCGGAGCAAAAAGGAGGTCAAGAATAATTCAGGAAGTCGAAACAGGTACAGTTCGGTCATAAATTCAAAATTTAGATCTAGAACAGTTTTCACGTTTGCATCCAAACATGAATCTAATCATCAAATGGAGATTAGACATCATAGGAAACACCTCTGCAAAGTTTCATATGATTTGGATTTCATGTTGGTCATCAATAGTTCAAATCAGGTTTTCAAGACATGTACAAAAAGTACAGAACTCTAGCTGCCTTTAGCAACCCCCAAAAGTCATAATCTAGATCCATCAAGACCTGCACCCAAGTGGGAGTGAGGTATCTAATAATGAGACATGTTGTTCCTTCTATAGGCCACCTAGAGGGATAAATCAACTAGCCATGGAAACACCACTGAACATATATGTTGTTGACCTCATGAACTGCTAGCCGCACCAAGAGTCTTGGTCCACCCATAAACCTCCTCATAATCTAGATCCATCAAGACTTGCACCCAAGTGGGAGTGAGGTATCTAATAATGAGACATGTTGTGCCTTCTATAGGCCTAGAGGGATAAAGCCATGGACACACCACTAAACATATATGCTGTTGACCTCATGAACTGCTAGCCGTGCCAAGAGTCTTGGTCCACCCATAAACCTCCTCATGCCTATGATGACAGTTGTTGCAATTGCTCAAATCCTGATGTTTTATCTACTGTAAAATAGGGATTAGACTTGGATTAGGCATTCCCATGTTCATGCACAAGTGATCAACAAATCATCAATATATAAGATGATCTAAACATATATGTTTGCTGAGCTAGCCGACAGGGTCTTGGTCCACCCATAAACCTACTCATGCTTGTGGAAATTGTTGCAATTTCTCAAATCATGATGTTTTATATATTGTGAAATAGGGATTAGCCTTGGATTATAAGCATGCCCATGTGCATGCACGAGTGATCAACAAATCATCAACATATAAGATGATCAATCAAATCAAAGCATCTTGTGAGCAAAGACATAGAGATTGCTATTTGCAAAGCATCTCTAGAAGCTAAGGGAAAGAAAGAATGCATCAAGCTTATCATACCATGCCTTGGGTGCCTATTTCAAACCATAAAGGGTTTTGTGCAATCTATACACCTTACCTCGTGTCCAAGAATGTGATAACATGGAGGCTATTCAACGTAGAAGACCTCATGCAAGTCACCATTGAGAAAGGCAGACTTGACATCCATATGATAAACCGGCCAGTTAGGATGAGCAGAGAGAGAAAGAACTATTGAGATAGTGGTGTATCTAGTTGTAGGAGAAAACTTTCCTCATATTTAATACCCTCAATCTGAGAATAACCCTTTGTAACTAATCTGGCTTTATGTTTGCAGACAGAACCAATGGCATGAAACTTGGTCTTAAAGACCCACTTGATCCCAATGACCTGCCTATGTAAAGTCTACTCCCACAAGCTCCCATGTACCATTCCTTTCAATGGAATCAATCTCAACCTCTATGGCTGCTCTCACCACTCAGGAAGAGAAAGAGCCTCTTTAGTTGTAGTAGGCTCATATGACTGCACCACTTTAGTCATCAAGGTGAGGTTACAGGAATGACGAAGCTACTATAATCTCCCTGCCCATGTCAAAGGTGCTATTGAGGAGTCAGCAAGCTGATAGAGATCATCTAGGAGATTAAGACCAACATTTAAGAGATGAGAGTCACAAAAAGTGGCTTCTAGCCCATTAGGGAATGCTGGGGGGTAATCCTCTGTTGCATAGAAGAAGGAGGAGTAGGAAAAGCTAAGGGCTAAGAAACTTGGGGTGGAGAAGTTGAGGGGGGTGGGGGTATCGATAGGGAAGAAGAGGAAGAAGAAGAAGTATGAGGAACCTGTATGGTAAGCTCAAGGTGAAACCGAGAATCATCGGATGAGGGTTCAACAAAGTAAACATTGTCGAGGAATCACTAAGGACTTCTTTTCAGGATCCCTGATCTATAAGCTTTGGATTAAGAGCTATAACCAAGAAATTTACACTTCTTGGATTTGGGATCAAATTTGGACCTAGCAAAATCAGGGATACTAGCATAGACATCACAACCGAAAACCTTGAGATGTGAAATTGAAGGTTTCTATCGTGTAAAAGCCACCTCTGGTGTCATATTAGCAACTGGAATTGTCAAATAGAATGCTTGATGATGTAGATAGTAGTGATCATAGCTTCTCCCTAGAAAGAGGGGGAAGATCGAAAGAAAAAATCATGGTATGGGCCATCTCCTAAATAGTCATGTTTTGGCATTCAACCACACCATTCTAAGCTATGGAGTGCCTGGTTTGGGGAACTAACGGCCAATACCTTTCTGAGAACAAAAGTTGTGGAATACATTAGAGATGAATTCTCCTCCATTGTCCAAACAAACTTGTCATTTAACCTTCTTTGCTATGGAGAGCCTGGTGTGGAGAACTGACAACCAATACCTTTTTGGGAACAAAAGGTGTGGAAGACTTTAGAGATTAATTCTCCTCCATTGTCCGAACAAACTTGTCAAACCTTTTGTGTGGTCACATTCTCAACTAGAGCCACCCACTCTTGAAAGCAGGAAAAGCTTGAGATTTTTCTGCCAAGAGACACACCCAAATTTCATGTGAGAAAACATCAATAATAAGCATGAAGTGCCTGGCACCACCATTGGTAGTAGGTTTTCATGGGACCACAAAGTCCATATGTATAAGCTCCAGGGATGTGAGAAGCCCTCCATTAGTTCCCTCGTGAAGGAAAGGCTCTTTGTGTTTCTTACCATGCAAACAAGCCACACAAGTGGAGTGGGAGGGTTTTAGCTGTGCTATTGTGCCAAAAGACCCTTGACGATCTACTAAGAAGGCAGCTCTGATGAAGAGAAGTGTAGTTTAAGTGCCCATTAGCAAGCATGCCACAATGATGCATCTACTTGAGCTACCAAGTCATGATAGTTTTGAAGAAGAAGTAGCAAATGAGACTATGGCTCATTCAAAGAGCCACCAAAATCCTTTAGCCTATAGATACCACCTTCTTGTACATCTATGGAAACAATCTGCAAGGTGCTGACCTCAAGAACTGTAGAGACCACCTTCTTGTACACCTATGGCAACAATCCTTCAACCTATAGATACTACCTTCCTATACATCTATGGCAACAATTTACAAGGTGTTGGTATCAATGACCTCAAGAATTGAAATGTCAAAGTACACAGCGTAGCCCTTTCTCTGTAGTCTAAAACATTGAGAGAAGATTGTTACATAAAGTATATCTTGGATGGTAGAAGGCTGGCCAAGAGAAGAGTTAAGTTGCACATACCCATATAAGAGGCCTCAAGGTTGGAAGCATCACCAATGTGGACACCTTCGAAGAGCTAGGCTGAATATCATATAGAATGGATCTATCATGCGAGTAGTGCAACCAACCAATCTAGAAGATGTGAGGTGGTAGGAACAGTTGAATTCGCGTGGGAAGCTCCTCAATGCTGATGAAAACAGTCTCCTTGGTGGAAGAGGATCTCTAGGAATTGTTATTAAATGAAGAGGTTTGATTGGTGGGCTTCTTTGCAAATCCACCTTCTCTCTTCCTTTTGTGAGAGACAGTTAGGCTAAATGTGACCTTTGTGACCACAATAATGGAAATTAATATCCTTACAAAAGCAAGAGTGTTAGTAGGTTTAGAGTCAACTTTGTTATTGGTGTGGAATCCTTAGACTGTTACCTTTTCCCTTGACCTAAAGAAGGGTCTTGGAAGCACCTTGTCTTGTTTTCTTCCTCGTATCTCTATCCTAAAGCATGCCAACACCAATATGCAGATCGAGAGTAGAGGGAAGAAGTGAAATAGTATTACAAAAAGATGAGAAAGTTTTGAGAAATTTGACGAGGATGAACAAAGTCAAAGTCTTCATCGGTAGCCTTGCTCCCCAAAGAGACCAACTACTTCTGTGGATGGTAACAAACTCCTTGATGGAATCCATGATTTTGGCAGTATTGGAGATCTTCAGCTTGGCAAGCTGAATCTCTAAGGAAATCTTCTGAGTAGAGTTCTCTCTATGATACATCCTTTGAATGGCATCCCATATTTTTTATGTGATCTCATCATTATTGTCATCAAATTGACAAGCAACATATGGTTTAATGTTGAAGATGATGATGAACACATGTGCTAGAGCATCCTTATCAATCTCATCCTTAACAAAAGTCGTTAGTTGGCTCAGTGTTGTTGGCCCCGGTAATAATACCCATAGCGAATGATACCAAAGTAAAGTCTACATCTACAAAGACTAATCAAGGTAGTTGGTCCCATTTAGGATGGATTCCTTGGGATATTGGGGAATAGTTGGTGTAGAAGCCATGACACCCTCCAGTTGAATCTACAACAAAAAAGGCTGCAAGTAGGTACTCAAGGGTTGCCCACTCCTCCCTAGATATGCTAGGTGAGGTGAAAGAAATATGTAGAACTATACTCCTTCTGAATGCACACAAGTGAAGATGGGAGCTAACCCGATGCATGATGAGGTAAGGGAGGGAGAGGCTAATGGAGCAAGTGCATAGTGTTACCCTTAGTTTAGGGTAGGGACAAAATACAAAAATTAGGAAAACAAAAAAATTATGTTCAAAAAATTTGCTTCCTTTGTAGAGGGTGGAAGGGCTCAAAAAAAGAAAATGTTGGCTCTGATAGTTTTTCTATAGAGTTTAGAAGTAAGGGCCTTATAACCACAATGCTTTGATACCATGAGAGAATGGCTGAAGGCAGCAAGAGGAAGTAGAGGAGAGGCTTGGAGCAGCTAACAATGAAAAAAGAAAATGTTGGCTGGTTGATAGTCTTCCCTATAGAGTGTAGAAGTAAGGGCCTTATAACCACAACACTTTGATGCCATGAGAGAATGGTTGAAGGAAGAAAGAGGAAGTAGAGGAGGAACTTGAAGCAGCCAACAATGATCCAACACTTGAGAAAAATGATGAATGAATTAAATGGTAAAAGGCATGTTCTTATATACAACAATAATAGCCAAGTTACCCCACCAGTAGAAGAAACCCATGATTTGTTGACGACTGGGAAAAAGTGCCTAAAAATGTGGAAAAATTACCCACGACTGAGTAAAATACATTAAATAAATATGCTGCATAAATGGTGCAATAAATGGGATAAATGATAGAGATGAACATAGTCCAACAAAAAACCCTCATTGATTGTTGGGTATTTCGGAGTTAGTCTAAAGTCTAGTCAAGTGTCCTTAATGGTGTCAACACCCTCTTATTTAGGGTCAAAAGATCTAACATTATGTGGGCAGTATCATTTAAGTTGTGAAATCTCTCTCTCTTCCACACATGTGATGATATTTCATCCTCCACAGGTCTATGTGTGATCTCCTATGATTCCAATATGGTACGGGACCTTGGATTGCCATTTCCGTCATCATCAACCTTGCTTACTCAAGATGTTGCATTTTTTGTCTAGCTATCCTTCACCTCTTGCTCTTCTCTGATTTGAGCTGTCATCATCATCACCATCTTCAACACAATCTGCATTTTGATGCTATAGTCATATCTACTTCTCTGCACATTAGAGCCACCTCCCCTCCTTTGTGCTACAAGCAGTATCGCTAAAAGTTGGTGCACTGCCTAGCAGGTAGACGCTACCCAGCTAGCTGCCTTCGCTAGCACTGCGCAGCCCGCTTCCACTCTCTTCATGATGATGCTCTGCCCAAACTGAACCAACATTTTTGCATTTTCTCGGGGCTTCTTCGCTGGCACCTCCTCTGTTGCGTCACTCTGACACAGGTGATAGTCTTCTCTTTAAGTGCAACGTTTTGTGGACTATAGCCTATACCAGTTCTCCAACATCAACCATCATGTTTATTCCATAATAACCCTTGCATTTACTTGGGGAGGAGTGATCTATGTTTTTGTATTCAATGGCACTATTGTCATTCTCTATAACCCCATGGGAGAATGGCACTAGTGCCATTCTTCCCAATGACCCCCTGTTTTATTCTCAATGATTCCCTATGCCTTTATTGAGTCATGGAGAATGGAACTAGTGCCATTCTTCCCTCATCACACTATGCCTTTATTGGAGGTATGGAGATGGCACTAGGGAGATGACACTAGTGCCATTCTCTCTTATTCTATTCCAAATTATCTCATATGCCTTTCTTAGAGTCATGGAGAATAGGACTAGTGCCTTTCTTAGAGTAATGGAGATTGACACTAGTGCCATCCTCCATAACCTCATGGAAACAATGGCATTATTGCCATTTTCCATTACTCATAGGAGACAATTGCACTAGTGTCATTCTCGATAACCCCATGGTAGAGAATGACATTAGTTTCAACCTCTATAACCCCATGGGGGAGAATTGCACTACTACCTTTCTCCATAACCCATCGTATAGAATGATGGCACTAGTGCCATCTCCCCTTTGGGTTGGGAACCTTTCTTAATGGTGGGGAGTATGGAGTTTTAGAGAATGGGACTAGGTCCATTCTCTATAACCCATGGTAAAGAATGGCACTACTAATCCCTTTGGATTGGGGGCCCTTCTTCATGGGAACTATGGAGTTTTAGGAAATGGAACTAGTGCCATTATCTCCCTTGGGTTATGGATAATGATAGTGCCATTCTCCCATTTTGGATAAGGAGAATAGCACTAGTGCCATTCTCCCCTTTGAGATTGGAATAATGGTGCTACGTCCATTCATTTTCCATAATCCGATGGGATGAATGGCACTACTGCCATTCATCCCATTGGGTTCCATTCTTCCCATAGAATTGTAATTACCCTCTCTTCTATCCCTACTTTTGAATGTGACTTTAAATTTAAATTTTAATCCCCTATTATCCCCACTCTTCCTCCTTGTTTCAATTTGAATCTCCTCCCCCAAGAATGGCACCAATTCCTATCCATTGTATTTTACATTTCTCTTCTTAAATTCCTAAACCATAGTTTTGAAATTTCCGTCCCAAATTCAAATATTACTTATCTAATATCCCACACCATTCCCTCCCAGTATTTTCATCATTGCCAATCCAATATCCCAAACAATTTCCTCTCGATGTTTTTGTCATTGTGGGCATCTAAAGGTGGGTGTCCATATTCAATTTGATGCTAGTGAAATTATAATCATAGGTGCACTAGTGTCCATATTCAATTTGATGCTAGTGAAATTAGTTCTTCTTCTTCCCCTCCTCTTTTTTGTTCTTCTTTTTCTATGTATCCTTCTCTTTTTTGCTTTGTGTATGAGAGAGAGAGAGAGAGAGAGAGAGAGAGAGAGAGAGAGAGAGTTGTGTGTGTTATGTGTAAGAGGGAGACAAAGAGAGCTATGTGTGTGTTTGTGTGTGTGTGTGTATCTTGAAGACAGAGGAGGCGTATAAGAAGGTAAGTGAGGAGGTGACAAGACTAAGGAGGAGGCAATTGAGGAAGGAAGCGAGGGTGGAGGAGATAAGTGAGGAAGGAGGCAACCAAGAAGGAGGTTAGTGCGGAAGGAGGATATATATATATGTATGTATATATGTATACACACATGCATATATATGTATGTATATATGTATACACACACATATATATATATATATACATATATACATATATACATATATACATATATATGTGTGTGTATATGTATACACACACACACACATACAAAAAAGTGGAGGAAATTTTAATTTGAATGAGAAATGTAAAATTTTAAACTTCATAATCCAAAGGGGAGAATGGCACTACTGTCATTATCCATAACCTCATTGGCTAGTGCTATTTTCCCCTTTTGAGTTATCAACAATGGTAGTAGTGCCATTCTGCCCAACCCAGAAAGGAGAATGCCATTCTCCAAAATCCATGGTAATGATGGGACTAGTTCCATTTTCTAAAACCCATGGTGATAATGAGACTAGTGCCATTCTCTATAATGGGATTATGGAGAGTGGTACTAGTGCCATTCTCCATATCCCAAAGAGGCAAATGGCACTACTGCCATTCTCCGTAACCTCATGGGGAGAATGGAAAAAATGTTAATATCCACCTTGGGTTATGGGGAGAATGGCAATTGTGCCATTGTCCCCATGGGGTAAAGACCCAAACAAGACAGTGGCTCTACTACCATGCTCCCCTCTCGGTTAAGGAGAATGGCACTAGTGCCATTCTTCACCTACCCAAAGGGGATAATGGCAATATTGCCATTCTCCATAACCCCACGGTGGAGAATAGGGCTAGCACCATTTAACATAGACCCCCACGAGGTTATGGAGAATGGCGCTATTGACATTCTCCTCTACAGACCCTTGGGAGCATTGTGCAAGGATATGGACTTGTTTATTGAAATTATTTGGTACCAATGTGTTTTTTTTCCCATAATTGAAATGATAGGGATGGCTACTAGAGGTGGGGACAAGGTCAATGTGTTGCTGCTGGGAAATGAAGTGGTTGTAGTTAATGCACTTTGTGTAACTGACCCAAATGGCTATTTGTAGTGGTGTGAAGATTGAAGCAAAGAATGTATTGGTGGTAGTGGAGAAAGGTATCAATAATGGCACACTCTTGCCATTTCCCACTATGGATGCAATGAACATGCTCGCACAAAGCACATTGAGGTGCATTATCACTATGTTAGGGAGAGACTCTCAGTAGGAGAGATCAGCTTGGCCTATGTGCCAACATAGGACAACCTCGCCGATCTTTTCACACAAAGGCGCTTCCTTCGTGAGAAGTTCGAAGCTTTCCGCAAAGCTTTGGGCTTGCTCCCCTTTGTGGACTGATCTACTTCGGGCTTGGCACTTCCCTATACATGAGTGCCAGCTCTCGTTCACACCATCACTCCCAGGGGGGATTTGTTGCCATATATATATAGGCAGTGATGTGTATGAACACACTTAGGACCACCGGGGCACTTTTTCCCTCTTTAGGAGGTTTTTTCCCTCGGCTTGTATATGCGCCCATCATTCTAGGGCTAACTTATCTTTTGTACATTGACACAATCTAATACATTGTGTGTTGTGTGCATTCTTGCTTCTTCTTCTCCAAGCTTTGTGTGCTTTCCTACAACCCTAATTCCAACAGAGGGAGAGGGAGCTCCTCCACCAGCTGGGGGTACAAAGATTAGTTGAAAATAGACTAAAAATATGATTATCTCCTAATTATGATTAATAAGATAATTAGGCTCAAAAAATTGGGTGAATCCTAAGCTTGGCTCTGATACTATGTTAAATTTGCAGCAATGTGATGAGCTATGGTGGATCAAATGCAAGAATCAACATAATTAGCATGTAATTAAGATGATATTAAGATGAGATTAGTGAGCAATTAATCTAATACAATAATGTAGGCATGGGTACTTAAAAACCAGTAATTTCTCATTAGTCCAATGCCTTAATTTATAGGTTGTACATCCACAAGATGCTAAGCATCTAATCCCACTGATTTCTCCTTGATTTGTGCCACCTCCCCTGGGGGCACCTTTTTCTAGAATCTTTCCACACCCCTATATTCACTCATGCTACCCTTGATTCTCTCCTCAGTAGATACCTCTCACCTTTTCACTGCTACCCACTTAATTACAGACTCCCTTTTATAGTCTCTTGATAAGGGCTTGTTTCCGCACACACCCATTCACTTGCATATTTCAATAGAGTTTGCCGTTATACTTACTAAAATTCACCCTTTCATGAAGGTGAGTCAAAGAAGTGATGGGTACTATCCTTGTGTCGAGAGCTGCAAGGTATCGTTGTGCTTCACGTGTGTCGATGTTGTTCCTTCTATGTGATAGCGTAAGCTACCGCTTGTGTTTGACACACTACCTCCTATACCTATAAATCATGTAATCCACGAGAATGTTGTGTTAACTCTATAAGGGAGATAGGCGAAGCAAGGATCTGGGAAGGGGTCTCGATGATGGCTAGCAGAAGAAGGGGGGGAAGGGATGTCAAGGTATCTTGAAGAGGTATTCGTTTCTCCAAGGCCTATATAGAAGCCATGCACACCCGCATCTATTCCCTTGTTGTGCTATGATGCGCATAAAACAATGGTGAGGGCTTCTGGAAGTAGTCATCACTGTCGAAGAAACACAATATGTGATCTAGTGTTCTCTCTCATCATCGAAATTCACCATAGTGGGAGGGTCAAGTTTTTCCTTAACCGCAATAAAACCATCCACTGTGTGGGACATTTCTGGTCAACATTGTCTCATAGGCCTAGTTCCTAGATTTTCGTATCCTAGGTAGGCTGATTTCATATACAAGGGAAGTATGTGAGTTAAGTTCATATAAAAAAGACCTGAGCTTGATGCGTTAGCTTGCAGATGTGAGTCTACACATGTGAACCTAGATATATGTGAGCCTATATATGTGAACCTACATAAGTGAGTCTAGAGGCATGAACCTAGACATATGAGCCTATAGACATGAACTTATAGACGTGAGCCAAGCAACAACACACAAAAACAAAGTGCTTGCAACCATTTTCAAATATCATTGAGAAGCACCACAGACCTTTGATTGGAACTAGATCATGACTCATTATTAGAAACAACAATAGTTGATTATAGCACATCAAACCATGCTTCCTCAAACCCACTTGATCCTAGCACATCAAACCATGCTTCCTCAAACCCACTTGATCCTAGCACATGACTAGCACTTAGTAGAGGACTCCCTTATTAACAAGGCTAAACTCCTTCGATTTCACCTCAAAGGAACGAGGAACTTTGGGAAGAAATAAGTTAGCGAAACACATACAGAGGTGAAGGAACATCGAAACACTTGGATATAAGAGCAACTAATGATCCTCCGAGCTCTGAATTCACCAACTCATTCTATAAATAGCTCCTTAAATTTTATAAAGAAGGCTTTCAACCATTCTATTTTTGGGTGCAACTCTAATCTCAAGAAGCGACATCAAGACTAGGAGCCTCAAGGTTCACTCCCATAGGAAGTGGTCAAACCTTGTCAGATGCTAGATTGTTTCAAACATTTGGTATCCATCCTAAATGGCTTTATCCCATGCTGACCATGACCAACAAGCAATCCAACAACCACAGTTATGACAAACGATACATGTATGTTTTTATGCTCCACCATAGATAAATGTTCCATAGTGAATGCAACAGTGAGTGCACACAACACAAGTAGGAATCCAACTTTCCACAAGATCCCATTATAAAGTTCCTTTACCATGAAACAAAGTTCTAGCTCTTCTATGTTTGGATGAATAGAGAACATGGGGAGGGATAAGGAGCCAATGGTAGGGACTACCTCAACATAAAGGGATCCACAAGGGCGTTCACAAAGCGTGTCCTCACCCACCACTGGTGAGCCTATAGGGCCAATACGGTGGAATAACAAGTGCCATTGGAAACTATAAATCCTAAACCCATAGGGTAAGAGATCCCATAGGTATATATGAGATCTCAATCGTTCATGTATCTCAATCGAGATACCGAGATGTGATCTCAATGTAAATTTATCTCGATCGAGATACATGGTTCGAATCGAAACCCATCCATGTATCTCGATCAAGATACTCTCAATGAATCTAAGTCTGTAGGAAGATCTACTTTACAAATCATGTCAAACTTGGAGATGATGCTTTCATCCCTTCGTAGCCTTCACCATGTTGTTTATGTAGATGAGTGGAAAGACATCACCATACTAATCTCTAGTATCGTATGGCTTGACATATCGTTAGGCATGTGAGCTTGGACTATTAGAGATGGAGCATACTTGAACCTTTTTCTTGATAACCGTGGGATGTGACCTAGGGTAGGGAAGCCCCTTGCTATTTTGCGGTGTTCGCATCCTCGTATGGTGTTGTAAATGGAACCAAGATGAGACATATAAAACCACATAAAGCATGGAAACATACATACCAAGAATACCATGAAAGCTCCAATACGTAGGGAGAGGGAGAGAGAGAGAGAGAGAGAAGTATTGGCTCAATCAGCCCCGCAAACTGCGTGCCATAAATGGTCCCCTCATAGTGGGTATTTATAGTTTTTATTAAAATAAAATTGGAAAAAGCTAGTTACAATGCTTTTTTCGCCCAATTTAGAACTTTTGATACAAGAGGGTGTTATCACGTGAAGAGTGTGTGTATACAAATAGTGTGCACATAATAGTGCATGGCCATACATGAATATAGGGTGTACACATAAATCTTCATGGTTGAGAGTGTTCACATAAATCATTTTGCCAATTCCAACATTATTCCCCATTTGAAAATGCAACTGTCCTCAATTGGATACAGAGTTGGTTGAAAATTTTCACTTGTGATGTATGCCCTATACTCATAGGGAAGTAAACTTGAAAAACTTATAAAATCTATATCAAGTATTAATTAGATAGTTATTTTAAAAAAAACAAAAACAAAAAACAAAAAATCAGTGAATATACAAACTTTATATGATTTGATGGAAACATACTTGCCACCATAGTGTGATTCTCACCGCTCATGATGGATTGTTTGATAAAGCATGCTAAAAAAAACTAATAATCTCAAAAGAACATGATATCCATATAAATAGAGTTGCTTATTTTTTTGTTTCTAATTTTAGAGACATATAAATTTATCACACTATAGATAAACATACATCCCTAATTACTACTTTTTTTCCCTATGTTTAGAAAGGACTTACAAATCTAGCCTATACTAGAGAGAGAGAGAGAGAGAGAGAGAGAGAGAGAGAGAGAGAGAGAGAGAGAGAGAGAGAGCATGTTCAAGGGAGGAAATAAGTGGTAGAGAGAAACAAAGAGATGCAAACTTAGCTTTTCATTCTTCTTCTTCCTTGGCTTGATCAACTTTTTTCTTCTTCAACATAAAAGCACAAAACAAAGAAGAGAGTAGAAGAAGGTAGAATATTAGAAAAATGGTTATTAATCATTACTTAATTATGTAGAGATTAACAAAAATAATATCGCGTAAGAGAAATCACTTATCTCTCCAGTTGCTACTTTTTCCTTAAAAAAAGCAGCAGTCACTGTTTTTATCATAACTTTTGATCCCGAATTCCAATTAAGGAGATTTTTAGTGCGTTGAAAATATTGAATTGTGATCTACACTTTGTAGAGAGTTTGAAATCTGAATCTATGATTTATTAGGTCGAAAATTTGATTCACGCAACCTATTAAAAAAACAACACAAAAAAAAAAGCAACCTCGGATAGTAGTCCACTAATCTGGTCATAACTTTTGCTAGAAAACTTTGATTGAGGAGATTTTTAGTGCGTTGTAAAGCTGACAATAAGTTCTACAAATTTGTAGAAGAAGTCAAAATATGAATCTATGACCTATCAAGTCAAAAATGTGATTTACATAACCTGTTAAAAAAAGCACAAAAAAGCAACCCTAAGAGCGTATCCAAGCTCTGATACCACTATTGCAAATAGAAGCAAGATGAGACATATAAAAACACATAAAGCATGGAAACATACATACCAAGAATACCATGAAATGTCCAACACGTAGGGAGAGGGAGAGACATAGAAGCATGGCTAAATCAGCCCCACCAACTGAGTGCCATGAATGGTCCCCTCAGTTTGGGTATTTATAGTTTTTATTAAGATAAATTTGGCAAAAGCCAGTTACAATTCTTTTTCGCCCAATTTAGAACTTTTGATACAAGAGGGTGTTCTCACGTGAAGAGTGTGTGTATACAAATAGTGTGCACATAATAGTGCATGGCCATACATGAATATAGGGTGTCCACATAAATCTTCATGGTTGAGAGTGTTCACATAAATCATTCTAGTAATTCCAACATATGGTGGCACATCTCTATAGTCCATATGTTTTTTCACACATGGGAGGATGCTGAATAACTGCCAGATCTCCATCTCATCCCCATCTACTTTGCAAAGCAATTATATGTAGAGTTTGTCTTGGGGGAGCAGGTTGACTACACCAGCCCCATCGGCTTAGCAGTGGTGCTGGTCGAGGTCATCTCCCAAGATAGGGGAGCCTGCCTCCACTAGCCCTACGTGCAATTGTTACTATAGATCCACCATTTTTACCTTTATCTACTATCAAGGTGCTAGAAACTCAAGTGGGGAGGATCGATGTGTGTAGTACCACTGAGAGCATCCAACACATGGTGCACCTTTTTTCATGATTGGTGCCAATTGATGTTGAGGTATTATACATATTCATTGCGTCTATAGGTTTTTCATAATTGTCTATTTTCCTATTTACATCTTTTTATATACTTTTCTATATTTTTAAAATTAATGGTGGTCGATTGTGTCACATAGGGTCCCACATCTATGAGCGAGAGACTCACACAGGAGTTGCTAGTAGAGGCAAGAGTACAGATTGAGTAGCATTGAAAACGATAGAGGCAACCACTATAGAGGTGCATCAGGTGGTGAGAGATATTGACATCCACCTGGTAGGTCTCTCTCTTTGTATCTATAAGATTTATAATTAAGATCTAAACTTATGAATTTCTTTAAGTTATACCTAATTAGAGAGGATAATCATTTTTTATATGCTTTATTTTTTGAGTAGTCCAGGGCTAAGGTAGAGTGTTATTGCTGAGGCAGAGCAGCATATGATCATGGAGAGGATTGCTCAACACAGGACATAGTAGTTGCTCCTGCATATTCGAGAGTTCCATAGGTCTTTTGACATGAGAGTGCCATACTTACCCTTATATCCATGGCTTGTTATATGGAGGTTTTTCGGTGATCTCTCCCTCAGGATATGCACCACCATTTCTTTGTGATGCCTATTGCCCTATGTGCCTTGAGGACATAGATGCTACGGGCAGATATGCTCTAGGATGTGGATATTTTTTCCAATTATCTTGCAGCACCTAGGAGCTAGTACATTTCTCAACATTTTCCTCTTGCCGAGCACGAGTTGACCTGGCCACATGCAGAGTTCTTGGCATCGACGACCTTCACCCAAGCTTCGATTGAGTCGATGCTAATATTGGAAGGCCTTTGGATTTTACATCAGCTAGTGACTTAGGAGTTGAGGCTGTCTCGAGAGTTCAAGACCTCGAGGTGCCTCTAGAGATTGAGTGGAGTGCACATGAGGATACTAGAGAGTCCTTTAGGAGAACTGCTATTGATAATGGAAGTTCATTGGGATCTAGTGGAGAGTGCAGCATGTGGACACCAGTCTAGCAGTGTGTGTGTGGACAATAATGGTTGCGTCCAGTTGGCCAAGTGTGTGGACATTAGACTTAGGTTATTTCAATGTGAACTTGTTACTAGGATGGTGTGTTGTGTTTTGTTGTGTGTAATGAAGGAAAGCTATGGAGCTTCTCTATCATGTATGTTTCTCTTTTTTAAAAAGTGGAATTTGATTAGTTTAGAATGCTTTAAACCATTTGGGATAATTTCTAAGTAACTTGAGAATGAAAAAATAAATAAAAAATGGTCAGCCATACAAAGGAGGTTATGGCAAAATTTTCTTAAATTTTGTGAAATAAATTTTATCTTTTATTATTCAAAAAGAGTAATTCCCACCGCTTGTGTATTCTAAAAGTGTTATTTTTATTCTATGCATAGAAAAATGCATATTAGAAATATTTTTATAATAAAAGTGATATTTTCATTAGAATTAATTTCTATGCATAGAAAGATGCATATTGGGAATATTTTCATTATAAAAGTGTTACTTTCATCAAAATTGATTTTTATGCAAGAGTTATTCTCATCAATTTTGATTTCATGCATAGAAAGATGCATAAATAAATTTATTTTTATTTCAAAAGAGATATTCTCATCAATTTTGATTTTATGCATAGAAAGATGCATAAAAGAATTCTCTTACATTCTATAAATAGATGTAATGATATGTGATGCGAATCAGATAGATGGGAATGAATGGATGGATGGATGTGATGAGAACAGAAGTGATGAGAATAGAAGTGGTGAGAATGAGAGGTAAATAGATGTGATGAGATGGGATGCAAATCAGATAGATGGGAAAGAATGGATGGATGGATGTGATGAGAATAGAAGTTATGAGAATGAAAGGTAAATAGATGTGATGATATGTGATGCGAATCAGATTAAATGTAAATGAATAGATGAGATGTGAATCAGGATGTAAATGAATGATATAGGATGTGAATGAATGTGATAACATGTGAATCAGGATGTGAATGAATGATAAGGGACATGAATGAATGTGATAACATGTGAATCGGGATGTGAATGAACGATAAGGGACATGAATGAATGTGTTAGCATGTGAATCGAGATGTGAATGAATAGATGAGATGTGATGTCATGTGAATCAGGATATAAATGAATGATATAGGATGTGAATGAATTTGATAACATGTGAATCGGGATGTGAATGAACGATAAGGGACATGAATGAATGTGATAACATGTGAATCGAGATGTGAATGAACGATAAGGGACGTGAATGAATATGTGAATCGGGATGTGAATGAACGATAATGGGACGTGAATAAATGTGTTAGCATGTGAATGAATGAGATGTGATGTGAAATGGATGTGATAAGATGCGATGTAAACTGGATAAATGTTAATGTATGTAAACTGGATAGATGCGATGTAAACTGGATAGATGTTAATGTATGTGAAGTGATGAGATGAATAGGTAGATACAAGTAGATGTGATCTGATGAGGATAAATGAGGAAATAACTGATGAGTTAGAAAAAGATGTGATTAGATGAGAATGGGAATACTTATGAAATGAATGTGGATTGATGTGGATTGATGTGTGGGTAATGTGGATTGATGTGGATGGATGAGTGGATAATGTGGATGATGTGGATGGATGTATGGATGATGTGGATTGATGTGTGGGTAATGTGGATTGACATGTGGATTAACGTGGATGGATGAGTGGATAATATGGATTGATGTGGATGGATGAGTGGATGATGTGGATGGATGAGTGGATAATGTGGATTGATGTGGATGGATGTATGGATGATGTGGATTGATGTGTGGGTAATGTGGATTGATGTGGATGGATGAGTGGATAATGTGGATTGATGTGGATGATCTGGATGGATGTATGGATGATATGGATTGATGTGTGGGTAATGTGGATTGATGTGAATGGATGTATGGATGATGTGGATTGATGTGTGGATAATGTGGATTGATGTGGATGGATGTATGGATGATGTGGATTGATGTGGATAGATGTATGGAAGATGTGTATGGATGTGTGGATAATGTGGATGGATGTATGGATGACGTGGATTGGTGTGAATGATGTGGATGGATGTATGGATGATGTGGATTGATGTGTGGATGATGCGATTGGATGTGGGAATGATATGATGTGATAGGGATCGATGAAGAAAAAAAAATTATGGGAAGATGAGAAAAGATAGGGACTAATGTGAAAGGATGTGGAGTGATGAGAAAAAATGGAAATATTGTTGGAACTGTATTTGTAATCCCACTCCTTTTTCCATTATTTTTTTATTCTAGTTTTTCTAGTCACTTATCTTGTCCTGTCTGGTGGATTCTAGAATCCATGATTAACTTAGAGCCATAGTTTTTACTTTTTTTACAGGACATGGCTTCTTGATCTCAAGTTTTTTCTTATTTTTGGATTCTAGATTTGATGGTCACTTCTTTTTTTCTCTCTAGTGGATTCTAGAATCCATGATTAACTTTTAGCCATGGTTGTTTCTTTTTTTGCAGATCATGGCTTCTCAATCTCATGCCAGCAAGAAGTCTAAAACTTCAAGGCAAGCTTATAAGCAACCTCAACCGATTCAAGCTTAAGGAGGGGACACTCAGGAGCACTGGTGTCTTCTCAGTTAGTTCTTGCACCATGGAGTCCAGGTTTTGAAGTAACGAGGCTTTTTGAAAGTCCATCTCGTTCTTCTCGTCGAGAGCTTCTTGCTGCTGAACAATTCCCTCATGAGCCAATGACTCAGCGCACCAAAGAGCATCGCCAAAAGGTTAGAAAGGGAAAAAGGCAAGACCTAACACTTGTGAGAGAGGCAGATGTCCTTCAAAGCTCTCAAGCAAAAGACATATGGGATAAAGTTCCTGCCAAAAGCAAGTACAAGCATGCTTGGACACTTAGCTTTGGGCGTCATGGGGAGCATAGGCAATTAATTGATTCAACAACCCCTTTTCTTATTGTTACAAAACACAAAGGACCTTCAAGTGATTCTAATAAGTACTCTTTTGCTGGACGCATCAAGAAAGTGCAAGAGCACAAAGGCAAAAATAGGGTATATTTTCTTGTTGAGCGTGATGACTCCACTCATTTTTCCGTTCTTGTTTTATTGAAGGACTTTGAGATGGATGAAATAAATCCTTTGAGCACAAAAAACTTGATGATCAATGCAATGCAAACTCGGGGCTTGGTAAGAACTAAACTTTTATCATTCTCTTTTGAACTTTTGTCTCTTTTGTTTTGAAACATATCACTGATTTGTTTTTTTGTTGTAGACATTTGGGAGAGCCTACAGTGAGGTGCTAGAGGGTTTTTTTGGCTCAGATAAGAACTCTTCAAGTGAGTACATCAAAGAGGAAGAAGAAGAGACAATTTCAAGTGATGAGGAGGTTGAGGGAGAATTCCCCCCCTCTCCATTGATGCAAACCCCTATCACTGGCAAGAAACAAAGAAAAAAGTCGGGTAAATCAAAGGACTCTAAGTTTCTTCATGAATCAAAGATTGTTCCATCCAGTCGTGGCATTTTGCTTTCAGCTTTGTTTAACAAACCTTTTTTTCACCTCTCACATCTTTCTTGTTGGTTTTTTTAGAACAAAGATCTGCGGGTTGCCATCAAGCAAATCCCTCTGACTTTGAACAATATCTTTCCTGTTGTTGTCTAGAGAGGAGGAGGAGACAACAACCCCAATGCTTTGAAATCACTTTTGGTCTCACCCTTTTCATTCCTGATGATGTAGAGGAGTCTCCAACTCATTGGTGTGTTCATGAAGGCCGAGTTAAAGACATGGACACATTTGTCAGAGCACGTCCTTACACTTTGGCCATTGCAAATGCTCCTTATGGTTTTTGTGCTCCGAACTCAATCAATGAGGATGTGAAGGATGGAGTATCTACCTACAAAAAAGTCTTAGAGGCTTTTAGCAAGGTCATTACTTGTGACTCTTGGGCACTACTTGTGACTCTTGGGCACTAGTATTTTTTCATGCCCATGATCAAATTATAGCAAAAAGCCTTCACCGACTCAAACATGACATGTCAAATGATGACATGGTAAGTAAAACCTTTGAATATTTTGATGCTAGCATTAAGGTGTTATTATGTGTTGCTCTTTTCTTACTACATGTTAAATTTTGTTTTGTAGGACAAAGCCAAACATCCATGGTTATAAACTTGATCGTCTCTCTTGGGCTTGTGAGTTTGCTACAATTGGTTTTTATTCATCGTTGGGCATGCAAAGTAGAGGATCATGTAATTTTTCTATGAAACCAAATTGCACAAATGTTTTTGAACGACTAGGATTTTGTAAGTAGTTCAAGCATACAAGTGCGGGTCTACAAGGAGTCATAAATCCATATCAAAAATTGATTTAATTGATTTACTTTCTATGAAAGGAGAGTGTATGATGGATCTCTTTGTGGGGACTGGTACCACACCTGTCAGTGCATAGAAAAGAGGTAGAAATGTGGTTACAATGGAATGTGATCCACTACAGGTAAAATTTAACAAGACAGCTCTCAAGGAGTTACCAAATGAGTTCCAAGAGGTGGGAATGAAGAGCATGGAATCTGATCCTCATTTTTTTGATGCATCTGGAGAGCCACAGCCTCCAATTGGTAGTGAGCAGGTTGGGGAGATAGCTGACCTTGTGGATTATAAGCCAAATGGCGTAGAGGATGAGGAACAAGTTACGAACACTACTCTTGCAATCACTCCAATGGGAGAGGAGGCTAGGAATGAGGAGGAAGATAAGCATCCCATTCAAGTATAGTTGTCCTGACTTTTTAGATCGCATTAACACATACTTTTAGTTTCCAAAAACTTGTCATTTTTGTTTGAGAAGATACTTGTTTGGTTTTGTAGTTCAAATTGTTTGCAGCAATTGTTTGTTGAAGCTTGCCATGTTTTGAATTTTAATGTGCATGTGATGGAGTTTTATTTGTGGGTTATAAATTCATCAAGCTTCTTTGAAAATTTCATAAATGTAGACCTAGTATCCTGATATCTCTTAAAGTGTTTTTGTGTGTTCATTGAATTCCCAGCTTTAGAAGCATCAAAACCATGAAAGTTGTTTTTCCCGAGTCTCAAATTAGATTGATACTGAGTTTTGCTAAGTTTTGAAAACATAGCTTTGTAGGTGGTATCTATGTTGTTTTTTTGTTAAAAAAATAGCTTGTTTGTCAAGAGAGAGAAACGATCGAGTAATGCTATAATTTTTTTTAAAATAGCCTTTTTTTAAAAAAAATACAACTCTTTGTTACAAATGGGTTTACATGTTTGAAAAAGAGGGCATTTTCCAAGTTGTTGTGAAATTTTGGATGAGCCCTTGTTGCAAACGTTCACTCATGACTCGTGCTAATTTTTTATGACTCGCTGTTACGTGGGTTATGTGAGCATGATTCATCTTTTTCATAGGTCTGGCGCGATCTATGCGGTCGCACCTATACATAGTAGCAGCCACCTCCCCCGTCAGAAAGGAGTACTAGTTTGGAGAGATTAGTCAAGGTTTCTGTGGTTGGGGAAGAGGTTGGAGCGCTAGTCTGGGGCGTCTAGATGAGTCTCTTGGGTTATGTACCAAACCGGAGAGTTCGGGGGTGGAGCCTTCACAACCATTTGATACTAATTCACTTGGGAGTAATAAACTTCGTCGGGGAGAAAAGTATATCAACTATTCCATTAATGATGATAAAGGTAGAGTTTGTGTACCAATCATTGGTGATTTTCAGGCCCAAATTCTTATTGAAAGTCACGATAGTCCAAGTGTGCTGGTCATCCCGGGATGATACAGAAGACCTTTGCACTACGCAAAAGATAATTTTATTGGCCTAGTTTGTTTAAGGACATCCAAGACTTCATGCTAAAATGCAAGAAGTGTCAGGTCAATAAGCATGAGCACCTCAAGGTTGGAGGTTTGCTACATCCACTGGATATTCCCAAAGGAAAATGGGAAAGTATTTCCATGGATTTTATCACTGGTCTACCTAGAATGAATCAGGGGAATGATTCCATTTGGGTAGTAGTTGATAGATTTACCAAGATGGTCAAGTTTATACCTACTTAAAAGATGGTGAAAACTCCTGAGTTAGCTAGATTGTTCTTGGAGGGAAGTCTTAAAAGCTAGAAACTACTCTGAGCATGAGTATAACAAACCATCTGTAGTCTGATGGTCAGATATAAAGAGTCAACCAAGTGTTAGAAGACATTCTCTGTGTGTATGTCAGTAAAAAGAAATCTGATTGGGAGGAGTACCAACTATAGTTGGACTTTGCTTATAATAGTTCGAAACATTCTATGACTAGATTTAGTCCATTAATGTTAATGGATGGATTTCAACCAAAATCTCTTATAGTCATATAGGGCTAGAGAAGGATAAGTTGTAGCTTGTCAAGGAGTTCCTTGAAGTCATGAAGAAGGTGACTTTGTATATTTGAAAGTCCGTGCGAATTCGGAGACTTTAAAGACAGGAAAGTGTGAAAAGATTTCACCTAGATATTACGGTCCCTTTAAAATACTTAACAAGGTTGGTGGACTAGTGTACAAACTTGAGTTGCCAAAGAGCTCTCGAGTTCATCCTATTTTTCACGTCAGTAGACTGCGAAAAACTGTTGATCATCAGGAGAACGTAGTTTCTCTAAGCATTTTGGTGGAGTTGATAGTACCACCACCTATTCCACATGAACCCAAGAAGATTCCTGGATTTAGAGATAGGAACATGAGGCATATTGTTTACCATGAGGCATATTGTGTACCGTGAGGCACTTGTTAAGTGGAAAGATCGTGAAGATGAGGCTTCTTCATGGGAGCTCTTCAGTACACTAACCAAGAGCTTTCAGAGTTCGTTTTTGTGAACGAAAACTATTCTTAAGGGAGGAGTAATGTTACGTATCCCGTAGTGGCTACGTACAAGAGGCCTGACCAGATTTAAGACCATACACCGGAGTGTGGACGGTGAGCGAGCCAGGGTTTAGGGGTGAGGATGCCTAGGATGGAGTTTTGTGGGCAGTCGGGAATGTGTGGGTGTTGGCCAATATATAGGCCCGGCGAGGTAGTGGGTAGGATTCCCCATTACCTCTTAGGCTAGGTGGTGATCCAAGGCTTCCCTCCTCTATGTACACATCCATAGTGGTATGACACCAAACTTTGCGAGCATGTGGGGGGGTTCCCCTCCACATGCTCGCAAAGTTATCGGATGATGTTTGTGTGCGATGGCATTGGGAAGAGTGGGATTTTCTAGGGCCTCTCTCGAGCACTAGGAGACTTGAAAAATGCACACTTGGTGCTACTTGACATATTAAACAATGTTAGATGGTCACCAAACTTTGCAAGTATGGGGGGGTCCTTTCGAGATAGAAAAGTTTAATGGCATCAGCTTCTCAACCTGCTAGACAAAACTTCGTCTTTATCTAATGAGGGATAGTTTGGTTTGTGGTCAGCACCGATAAGAATTTGCCTTGATAGAGACTGGTGTAGGCTCTCAAAAAGAGGTCAAGCTCTTATATCAGGCTCTACATGAGAGGTCAAGTGTTGGCATCAATGTGTTATTTTATATCACATGATTGCAATTTAGAGTCCATATCACTGTGATGACTAATGAAGGTTTGTGAGGCATCACCTCCATCACTTCAAAAGGGGGCTTATTTTGGAGGTAGTTGGTGTCAACACCCTCTTTGTTGGGTGTGAACACAAACATCATCTGATGGTGATCAAATTTTGTGAGGATGTGGAGGTGATAGTTGATATGTCACAAGTAGTGACTAGTGATGTGGAATGCTCTCATAGTCATCTGCTCAAAGCCAAAAATGCATGCGAGATCCGTGTTTTTGATTGTGTACTCAATCAAGAGTAAGCCAAATAGAGCAAGCACTAGATGAGAGTACTGAAAATGCCTCTAACTCCCACTGCCATTACTGTTGGAACTCAAGACTCCCCCGACAATATCTAATTTATTAGTAGAACTAGCCTGCCACAATCATGCTATGGGCATCAAAAGAAAATCCATGATCATCCATTGTATCCTGGTCGAGGATGTACTTTGGGGCTTAGTGCAGCTCATGAGATTTCCAGTATTTTCTATGTTTTTTTCAAGAATGCTACAAATGAAATGCTGAAATTGTTGTTGCATTAGTGTTGAAATTTGAAGACATTTATGTTCAATTTCTATAATTTTTGCATGTTTTGCATTTTTTGCATGTTTTGCAATTTGTCCATTTAGGTTAACTCTTCTCCCAATTATCATTTACAAGTTTAGTTTTTGTTTTTCTTCATTTTCTATTTTTTACATTTTTTAATTTTAAAATAAAAAAATAGTCAATTGAACATGAAATGGAAAGAATTGGAATAGACCACCAAATCAGTTTCCTAGCATAGTATTAATCCGAATTTTGACTCCTTACGTGGAGAATTCAGATAAAAACAAAAATTAGGGGAGGATTTGCAACACACATAATTTTTTGTGTTTTCTGCACATTCTACATTTTTGCATTGGTGTAATTAACATGAATTAATTATGATTAATCCTCTCTCTAATTTGAAACATCTTGATTAGCTGTTTGCATTTAATGTGTGCAGGCTTTTAGGCCACTAGCCAAAAAAGTCCAAAAGTCTATTTTGAGTGGTTGGGCACATTTAATGCATGTAGGCCCCAAGTCAAAGACATATTGGGATGAGCATTTTCACATTTTGAAATTTTCTTATAACACTACCACCCACTCTACTAGAGGAAAGCCATCCTTCTAAGTTGTCTATGTTAAAAAGTTACCTACTCCGACTTTAATATTTTTAATTATGCCAAAAATTCCTCTTTTAACACTTAATTGTTTAGATCTCAAATATCATGGGAATTCCTCTTTTTACATCAAAAATATTATGCATAAAAAATAAATTTATCAAAAATTTCTCTTTTAACACTTAATTGTTTGGATCTTGAATGTCATAGGAATTCCTCTTTTTACATCAAAATTCTTATGCATAAAAATAAATTTATCAAAAATTCATGTTTTCTCTTAATTAAATATTTATGCATAAATACTAAAAAAAGTAATTTTCCATGAATATGATTAAAATCATTCTTTTTGCATAAAATATCTAAAGCTAGAATATGGTAGGAATTCCTCTTTTAGTATTATGCATAAAAGTAAGATATGTATTTTTTTTCAAAAAAAATTGCCATAGCTTCGCTCTGCTATTACTGATAATTCTCAATTTTTCTACTTGAATAAAAAACTTGTAATGAAAATATGATAGAAGGTCTTCTTTTAAGCTTAAAATTAAACTATGTATACATATCATAATTTTAACCATAATTATGATTATTCTCCTTGATTAAGCTAAATTAAACATTCCTCTTTTCCCAATTTGTTAGAAGAATCCTTTTCTCATTTACAAAGAATGAGTTAAAGTAATTTTTATCTACTCATAAACAATCTTTAAAAAAATAACCATTATTTTTACGATAAAAAATCATGAAAATATCAATTCTTAATCTCTAGCTCATCAAGCCTAGAGTTTAGTTTTGAAATAAGAGATTATCATTGAGAAACATTCTTTTGCTAAAGATTTAGCCATAAAAATGACTAATCTTTTTAAGAGAGAGATTTACTTAAGGAAAGCATTATAATTTACTTAAGAAAAGTATTACAATTAAGCATAAAGATTAACTTAATTCTAATTAGACATTAAGAATCTTATGAAAAGCTTGATTTGAATAAAAACCATCATTTTGAAAGCTTCTCAAGCTTGACTGGGATTGAGAAGAAGAAAGTCATTGAGATAATTGAAAAAACCATAAAAATTAGTCTTACCTCTAAGTTTGGCTTGATTCTTTAATTAGCAGTGAAGCCCCAAACCAATCAATTCACCACCAAGAGGAGAAGAGCAAACTTCAAGAGTTGTTGGAGAGAGAGAGAGAAGCTCCAATCTCCCCAAGAGAAGAGAAAAATTAAGGGATAATAGAAATATGCTTATTTTTAAATAATACTAGCATGGTATAGCTCAAAGATGAAAATACAAGAATGAGGGTTTATTTATAGGTGAGGGAGGCCACTAACCAAGTCCAACTGGGTTCTAGAGTCTTCAAGCTTCAATTTGACCCAATTTGGACAAGATTTGGATCAGTTTGGCTCCCTTTTTGATCCAGTTTGCTCCATGAGAGAGAGGAGAGATAAAAATATCACATTTTTTTGAATTAAAAAACCCAAGAAATGATGATGAAGAAGGCACCTAGCTCAAGTGGGATTCCCAACTTACTGAGGTGTCAAAAATGTATCATTTCACCTATATATCGCATTTTTTTACTAATATACCTTAGTTTTTAACTAATAAACCTTGTACTTAGTCAACTCTTCATCTTATGTGAGCATCTACTCATTTTTGGGTATTTTCTTTTATTCTTTGCATTTATCACATCCCAACACTTAGATTAATCCTATTGGCCCATTGGAACCTTAATTGGACCATAATCTAATTTTTTTTGAAAATGTAGACCCTTAGGCTAAGGTCCCTTATACACATTTTCAATTAATTCCTAATGCACATTGGAAAGTTCGTTTTGAACTTCTATTTTAGGGGAATCCATTTTAGACATTAGGAGAATTTTTGTATCCAAAGATATCTCAATTTTGAATTACCTCTCTCTAGACATTTTCTCTTTCTAGGCCAAAACAAGGTAAAACAAGATCTTTTTCCATTTCTGAGGGGGGGATCATTACAAGAGAATGAAGGGGAGGTTCTTACACCTACACATCTCAAAAGCTGGGGGGGAGGAATTTTAAACTTAGAGTAGACCTAGTGACATCCAACGGGTAGTGGTGGACTATTCGACCAGAGATCTGATACTATCATCCATTCAATCCCTTTGCAATACAACTATACTTGCAGAGAAGAGACCGATATAGGGAAGGACCTAGCCTACAAAGATGCTAAAAACAAGCTATTGAGCCTGAAGATGATTGAAACTAGATACATATGATGGCTACAATCGATAGATGGGGAGCTAGAGGTTCTACATGTGTTACACCTGATGGTGAGGAGCTCCCTAAGGTTGTGCCCCTATGAATGATTCGTGATCTACCTTCTGATACCGAGGGGATTGGTTATAGTGAACTTGAGTCAACATGGGATGGCTCAAGCTCAAGCACCAAAAGTGGTAAGAGTTCTAAAATAGAGACTTAAGCGACACCAACTCCTTAGTCACACCATAAGAAAAACAGATCCCACAATATCCAAAGAAACTTCACAAGGAGTAGCTTCAAATCTGATACGTATTTCTAATCTGAAGAAAGGGATGAAGTTCATCACGCCAAGGAGCATCTCCAAAAATGGCGAGGGAGATGTAAATGCTATGTAGTGAATCATCATCATAAAAGGTTGTAAGAAATAACAACTACTATCTAATGGCTCTAGTGCATGGGTGTAATAGACTTACATCAAACATTTATAGATGATTGGGGAGAGGCGTTACAAAAGTTCAAGTATTGTAGACCACCCCCAATCGACATAGCTAAGGTAGAAGTCTCTGATGAACCAAAATCGGGTTGCTCAGCTAGAAGGAAACAAAATCATGAACTCGTATAGAAGTAACGAGAGGCTAAGGCTACAACTAAAGCAGTTGATGAAGGAAAGGAAAATGAGCCTAATTTGTTCCCATCACCTAGTCACCATAGGGAAATGCAAGCTAGTGTTTGATAATGCCAAACGTAACCCCACAAGTGAGAGTGGAGGAGTCTATGATGGGCCTGGTAGTACAGGTCAAGGAAGTAGACTTGGCTGACCAAGAGAAGATCCTAAGCTTGTCTACATAGCTAATGACTTAAATAAGGCCGAGGAGGCTAAACTTATATCTCTCCTCAAGCAATATAGGGATAGACATACCATGATATGAAGGGAGATCCCACAGAGGTGGTACAACACACCATTCCCATGGTACCCGAAGCTTAACAAGTCCAACAACAACCCTATCCAATGAATCCCAAATATGCAAGCATTGTTAAGGAAGAGATCGATAAAATCATTAAGTGTGGATTCATCTATGAGATTGAACACTCATCAGAATGGGTCTCACCCATTGTGGTTGTGCCCAAGAATAATGGAAAGCTTAGAGTGTGTGTTGATCTCAAGAAAGTGAATGCTACCACATGCAGGGATCACTACCCCTTGCCCTATTCAGAACATGTGCTCGAACAAGTTGCGGGCAAGAAGGATTATTGCTTTTTGGATGGATACACATGCTATAATCAAATTTCAATCGCACTTGAGGACCAAGCCAAAATAGCCTTTGTCACATTGAGCATGGTGTATATGCTTATAGAGTTATGCCATTTGGTCTAGCCAATGCTCCAGCCACGTTCCAAAGACATATAAATACTGCTTTTAAGGACTTCTTAAGAAAGTTTCTTGAAGATTTCTTGGATAATTTATGCATTCATTTGTCTTGGAAAGAGCACCTAGCGTGCCTAAAAAGGGTTTTGAAAGGTGTAGATTTTATCGCATATCCTTAAACCCTTACAAATGCCAGTTTTAGGTGAAACATGGAGTTATTCCTGGGCATATAGTGTCCAAAAATGGGATGAGAGAAAAATCAAGGTCATCTTGGAATTACCTCCACCAACAAACTACATGGGAATCTGGTGATTCATGGGCCATGCCAGCTACTACTGCCAGTTTATTCTTTTCTATGAAAAAATAGCTCATCCTTTGTACAAGCTATTGATTGTACTTATATGGACCGAGGAGTGTCAACAAGCTTGTGATGCACTGAAGCAAGGCCAGTGCTCTAATGCAAACACCTAATTGGGATCTCATCTTTCATGTACACGTTGATGCCTCTCTAGCATAGCCAAGGGATCAGAAAGATGAGAATGGAGTGAGAGAATTGTTAACTTTTTACCTAATGGTTTCCCAGAAGGAATTTAGGAATTGAGAAAAGATTTAGCAAGAAAGTTGCTAAAAGAGAGTGCACCTTACTGACTTATTACCAAAACTCTTTATAGACAAGGTAAGGATGACATATTAAGACACTACCCTAGGGAGGATGAATACTTATACATCATCTAACAAGCACACCAAGGGGTAGCTTGTGTACACTTTGCATGTGACATTATAGCAAGAAAAATACTCTAATCAAGGTGTTGCTGGCCCACACTCTTCAAAGATTGTGCACTATTTGTCAAGGGATGTGATGAGTGCAAACATTGTGCAAAGCCATAGAACAAGGACATGATGCTACTGCATCCTATCAGAGTTAACCAACCTTTTGAAAAATGGGGCTTAAATTTCATTAACCGTGTTAGTCCTATTACATGTGGCACACAAGCATGCTTCATCATTGTTGCCCAAGATTATGTAACCAAATGGGCTAAAGCAAGAGCTTCATGAAAAGCAGATGCCATTTTGACTACTAAGTTTCTCTATGAGAACATCATTATCTGCTTTGGATGTCCATTTGAGCTAGTGATTGATCAAGGTAAGCATTTCATCAACGATGTGATAAAAAATCTCTCTAACACGTGCATGATTTGTCTCACTGTAAGTCAATGCCATATTATCCATAGGAAAATGGCCAAGAAGAGAGAACCAACAAGGTTCTTATTTCGATATTGCGACAAATATTATTGAGGCTCGATGCACTGATTGGGAGTATAAACTTACAATAGCTTTATGGGCCTATTGCACATCATACTACAAAGTTGCAATTGGTTGCACGCCATTTAAGATGGTGTATGGACTTGAGGCAATAATACCTTGGGAGTTCATGATCCCTAGATTAAGAGTAAATGTAAGTGAAAAGCTTGTTGATGGTAATGAATTGGCTAACCTGTTATTTGTTTTAGAGCAACTTATAGAGGAAAGACAAATTGTAACGCATGTTGATAGAAAAGGATCGAAGAAAGAAGTGGTTTGACCAAAATCTCAAGGACAAGGAGATCGAGGTAGGAGATCTTGTACTTATGTATGGGGTCCGCAATGAAAATAAAAAGATTAAATATACTGGAAAGGGACCATTTAAGGTTATGAAGTTACTCCACAAGGTACTATACATGTTGAAACATAAAACCAAGAGGAGGCAAGGGAAAGATGAGCTAAAATTCAACAACATCGAGAAGAAAACCGTAGACCTACTACACAAGCTTATTTTGCAGAGGTAATCGACAACATGGAGGATCACATCCCATCTCTCACAACACCCATTAAGTTGCCTAGCCCATATGGTAAAGTGTTCTATAATGCTATGCTTGACACAGGTGCTAGTCACAATCTACTCTCCTTTACTACAAGGAATTAGTTGGGTAAACCTCAAATTGAAAAGTCAAACATGAGAATAGAGGGTATAAGTGCCAAAAATACTAAAGTACTTGGTTTGCTTAGAACTATCATCTATGGTGATAAACGGGCACTTGGTTGTTAGTTTTTTTGTCATGCTCGTAGTACAAACTTTGAAAGAACATGCCATTCGTGGACGAACCTAGATGATAGTGTCTCAATGTGGAATTGACTGGGCCACAAGGAGTGTCACAATGGCAAAAAATTATAATGCTACACTTTTACACTCCACGAACATTGCCTCCACATCAAATGTGGTGGACCAGCCACAACAAGCATTTGAATGTTGCAATAACAAAGCCTCAACATCGACACCATCACAAGGTTCTTTATCTTCAAGCTCCACATCTGCATCTACCTCCCTATACTGAACCAACTACCACTAGGGCATGAGCATAGAAAGCCACAACCTACCCTTAAGTGGGTCCCTAAAGCCTCTCCACTAGTTCTCAAAACTGCCAACCTACCAGTAAAAAACCTCGGAGGTCCTTTCGCAACAAAAATCAATCCAAACCATAGGTTACCTCTCGATGGATTCCAACTCATCTCTTAAAACTCAAGGCTACTAGGAGGGTAACAATTGGATTTGGGTGCCAAAGAGGATGTAATGGTCTATTGCCTCAACAGTCACAAACACATCAGTCAACCAATCAACAGTCTCTGCCAACCCTAATGCTAGAGCAGACAAGGCAAAAGAAATTGGTATACCTCCATTGCCAACATCCCACCAGATTTGGATTTCAAAAGATGTTCAAAAGATGGCATGCCCCTTAAGAAAAGGAGACTCTGATAAATCCTCCAGTTCCCATGAGGCCTCTCCAAGTTCAGCCTCCTTTTTCAAAAGTACTTCAAGAGAATCATGTACTTGAGCAAAAGCCTGCTACTCAACAAGTTCTTGCATCAATTTCAACACCTCTCCAAAAACCCATAAGCTTCATTCAGTCTTATGATAACCCTTTACCACCGTTAAAATTGGAAATTGACATGCCACAATAAGTAACAAAGGGTGCTCCTAGCCAACAAACATTGATGGAGCAGATCTAGAAGAAATGGTTACAAAAAACCTATAATACCTTGCGAGGTCAAGGTATGATAGAAAGTAGGAAGGGGGAACTTATGCTTATATCATTACTTTTACCCTCCATGTTTTTCTCCACGACAAAGTTCATGCCCATATAAAGAGGGAGCCTGTTGGAAAAAATTACCCCATGATATTACAACTTGCACATGGTCAAAACAAAATAATGAAGTATGACTCTACTATGACTACATGCCATGAGCATCGACTTTTTGTGGATTGATACGAGTAACCCTATCTTGGACCCGATTGCCAGGAATGGTACTATTGAGGGAAGCTAAGCATTCCTCCTTTCTAGACCCACTTAGAATATTTTTATGCACCACTAGGGGGGAGATGTTGTGGAGCCACCTTTGTGGACCTGCTCTACCTATAGTTCCATCCCCTTGTACCATGCCTTACCTGTGTGCATCGAATGTGGTACGCAACATTCTACTTATGTGTTGGCACTGTAGAACTTATTTTAGACACTATGGGATAGGACTATGGCAGTCCATGGGGTAGGAGAGACACCACAACAACACGATCACGTGAGTGTACATTACCTAGTGGGAGGACCCTTCTTCAAGATAGAATTGCACACAGGAACATCTTGTAGAGCAAGGGAGGAGGGCAAGAACTTATGGACTTACACCGTTATTTATCATAGTAATGTTTTTGACTCATTGTCCCTTCTGGAGTATGGTGGGTGATTTCCTAGACAGCTTAGCTCAGGTAGCTACTTAGCTCACTTACCTATAGTACCCATGCCATATCACAGTGAGGATGCACTCACACTATTGCCTAGCATACGAGAGGGCACATACATATGTATATGAAGCAAACCCAAGTGAGGGGGGAAATCAACCTAGTGACATCAAATTAGAGCATGCTACGAACTATGATAGTTTGATGATTAGCTTGCTAGATGAGTTTGATTTACAAGCTATTGAGGTGTAGTCATGTAGACCAGATCCAGATTTACAACTTGCAGGATGTGCAACCTCAATATGGACCAGATTTTTCCACTTGGGTGTATCCTCACTCACTCTCAACTTTGAGACTGTTCTTGCACATCATTACATGCATTCATAGAACTAAAAGGCCGTATGACTAGGTAAATTTTTTTTTCTAAGTGCCACTTTAGGAATATTTAAGGCCATATTCTTTCTTAGATTTAGTAATGTTCCTACTTGCCCATATGACAAACCTTGAATTATGCCGATGGAGTATGTGAAGTACTCCCACTCAAAATAAACCCCAAAAGAAGAAGAAGAAGAAGAAAAAACTAATAATTAAAAATTAAAAAATAAAAACATAAAAAAGACCAAGAAAGAAAACTATCGCTATATAGGATCCTGGTAGGACTCTAGGTTACTAGTGATGGTACCTTAAGACTGATGCCTTGATTCTTATGGGGTAGGACCTTGTGTCATGAAAAACTAATAAAAGAGCGATTAACCATCACCATCTTAGGAGATTCCTGGCACTCCTTAGATACGCTGCTTGTTGGTAGAGGTCTCTTGACCATTGCCTTGGTCTCCACGGGTTGGTGCCTTATCCCTTATAATATATTTATTACACAAAAAAAAACTTTCGACTTAGCGTTGTTCACTAAAGTCTGTGTAACTTGAGACTAAACCATAACCGTAGGCATATGGCTAAGACTAGTTTAGGCATAGAAGATAGGTTTATTACTAACCTCTAAGTTAAATTGGTCTTACCTTTCCTCTTCATAGCACAACTTGAAGTTTACCCAATCATTAAAAAGAAAAAGAAAAAATAACAAGCATGCATAACCATGTTTAATCTTGCTATTGCAAAGAACTCTTTACTGGTTGATTTGTTTTTCATGCAAGTGTCCAACACTTGGTCTTCTACTATCATCACCTTCTTATCAACATTTGACTCATCTTCACCAACATATTCCAAGGATAGAATCTATATTAGGAAGGGGGGCATGTTAACCCTCATTGGATACCTCTCCAGTGTTGATGCCATCCATTGGCAAGTATCATTTCATTTGGTCGTTGTGCAATGAAAATTATGAATACTATATGTTTTAGTCATCACTTATCTATGAAAGGCATGACATGGGATTAATTAGAGTGACTTCATGCTTAGATTAAGTGTTTGCAGAAGCCTAGGTGGCCTTGGAAAGCCATGGACCTATATATTTTAAGTATGGTCGGCCAAGGTGTTAAGGCAGAGGGCCAAGATAAGGGTCAATTTGTATTCTCACCATTCATTCTCTTATGCAACTAATAGAATGCTCTTCTTCTCTACTCTCTTGCTCTCTTGTGAGTCTTGCCTAATTCAATTAAAGCAATTATATGCTCATTGTGTATGTATGAGTGTATGTGTGTGAGAGAGAGATTGAGTGAGAGGAGGGTCAAGCTTCCTTTAGAGGGTGGCGGCAGCATTGGAGTGGAGCTTTGGAGTGTGGTTGCATGGCAACATCGTCTCCTATGAGGAGCTGAGCACAAGTATTCACAAGGTGAGTGGCACACCTTGCCCATGAAATTGTGAGCTGGGTTATGGAAGATTAGCTTCTCAGTTGAGCTATTTGATGCTCCTGAGTGTGGTTGGGAAAAGCTCCATGACCTTGGTTAGTTCGTGCACTCTTTCTATGGTGCAAGGGCTTCCTAGTCTACTCCCTCACTATCGCCCTCATCAGTAATAAACAACAAATACATCACCCTCTTGTGGCAAATCTGTCAGTTCATCATAGTTAGCCATGAGAACATAGGACCAATGTGCTCATTGGACAACATTCAATGTGAAGAATGCTCAAGAGAGAACATTTTCTATATCCATACATCTGCCCATCCTCTCGAGGCACAATATGACCAAGCACCATCCACACATACTCCAAAAAAGAATGCAAACCATCATGTGCAAATCATGGGGGGGCACAATGGTCATGATCTTGATGGAATATGAGCCCAAGGTGCTTGGTACTGTGTCACAATCATGTGGTCCTCTATGGTTAATAAGGCAACCATCCACACACCAAAAAATCTATTGACAATCCAAGCATCACATGAGGGATAGGATGATGTTGCACTCCCACACAAATGTTAGGAACACCACTCAACCATGTGGCACACATCTCTAAACCACTCAGCATCTTGATGACATCTCAAAGCACGTTTCACACACACGCCCGCACCATCATGCTCACCCTTCTCGTGACCTGTCGCAAAAAAAGTGCATCATGTGAGCGATCATTACTGATATAAAAATGATACTCTCAAACAATGGCATGGGCATTAGGGGTACTCGCTATCCCATCTACATGTGCCTTTGCATGTTGATAGCTAATGTGGACCGAGAGTACTAGCAAACTTCCGTAGAAGGACATGATCATACCAGCAGAGCTCCCAACTCTAGTCATATTAGAGTGCCATCTACCAAGCATACAGGCATCAATGCACATCTGGGCTAGTCATACTAGCCCTCTATGATGTCCTGGTCAGGTGTCCAAATTTGTCTCTAATATGGAATTCTATAATATCCTAGTTTTATGAACCTAGCCATTTGTGTATATAGATATATATCCTCCCATCCAATACCACTCAATATACATTTGGACAATTGTCCAAATCTATATATAATATGAATTGCCTTATGAACATCACATGTGAATTAGCCATTTGTACATATCCTCTCCCATCCAATGCCACTTCTTTAGTATTTATATCTAAGTGTCTAAATCTATATATGATATTGACACACATAACACCCTACTTTGTAGGACCTAACGACCTAACCATCTATATACACCCCCCTTCAATGCCAATTCGCTTCAAAGTTTTGATCAAGTGTCCAAATCTACCAAGGCCCTAGTTTTGGTCCAGTCTCTAAATCTACCTCTAATGTAGATTTCTAACAAGGCCCTAGTTTTGGCCAAGTGTCCAAATCAATGGCTAACATGGATTTCTAACAAGGTGCTAGTTTTGGCCAAGTGTCCAAATCAATGACTAACATATATTTTTAACAAGGTGCTAGTTTTGGCCAAGTGTCCAAATAAAGTCCTAACATGGATTTCCAAAAAGGCCTTAGTTTTGGCCAAGTGTCCAAGTCAACCTCTCACATGGAATTATAACAAGGCCCTAGTTTTGACCAAGTGCCCAAATCAACCTCTAATGTGGATTTCTAAGAAGGCCCTAGTTTTGGCCAGGTGTCCAAGTGGACCTATAAGATGGATTTATAGCAAGGCCCTAGTTTTGGCCAAGTGTCCAAATCTACTTCTAACATGGATTTCTAGCAAGGCCCTAGTTTTGACTAAGTGTCCAAATCTACCTCTAACATGAATTTCTTACAAAGCCCTAGTTTTGGCCAAGTGTCCAAATCAACCTCTAACATGGATTTCTAACAATGCCCTAGTTTTGGCCAAGTGTCCAAATCAACCTTTAACATGGATACCTATTAAGGCCTTAGTTTTGGCCAATTATACTAATTGTACCTTTATCTATATCTGTATGTATATACAAACTAAGCCAATTTTCCTAATTATACCTCTAACTATATCTGCATCTATATAAACTAGGAAATTTGGCCCTAGTTTTGGCCAATTGCCCTAATTGTACTTTTAGCTATATCTATGTATATATATAAAAATGTAGATATATCTATTTATCTACACACACACACGCACGCACGCACACATGCACGTATGCACACATACACCGTTATATATAAATATGTGTGTGTGTGTGTGTGTGTGTATGTATGTATACAAATATACATACATACACACACATATACAACTTAAATATTATATTTCTATATGTGCATATATATGTGTGTGTATGTGTTTATAAATATAAATATATATATATGTGTGTGTGTGTGTGTGTGTGTGTGTGTGTGTGTGTGTATATGTATATATCAATATGTGTGCGTGCGTGCGTGTGTGTGTGTGTGTGTGTATCTCTTTTTCATCCCTATTTCTTCACGTAATACTTCACGTTTACTTCCCTTGTTAGGTCATAATTTCTCCACTATGATCCTCTCAGTGGTGGCTTATATAGGTGTGATTACTGTGTCACTTTCATTTGTAGTGGTGATGATGCTAGATACCAAAATAGTGAAAATCCATATATATATGTGTGTGTGTGTGTGTGTGTGTGTGTGTGTGTGTGTGTGTGTGTGTGTGTGTGTGTGTATGTATATATATATGTATATGTATGTATGTATGTATGTATGTATGTATGTATGTATGTATGTATATATATATATATATATATATATATATGTATGTATGTATGTATGTATGTATGTATGTATATATATATATATATATATATATATATATATATATATATATATATATATATGTATGTATATGTATGTATCCATGCATGTATGTATGTATGTATGTATGTATGTATATATATATATATATTTCCAAGCGGGCATGTCCAAGGTTTTCCAGCCCTTCTCCATCAACCCACACCTCTGATTTGAAACCCTCCATAATTTTGTTGCCAACCTTATGGTATTCAAACAAATGCTTTTAAGGACTGAAGATAGCCTAAATAGGGGGTTGTTACTATTTTTCCATACATATGATGTGGGTTGCCTCTTCACCACTACGTAGTATCTACTCTTGTTAGTTGGAGCATCAACACATTAATTAATGAACTGGTCATCCATATCATTAGAATCCTCTTTAATGAGGAGCATTGAACCATACTCAAATGCGAGTATTTTAATAGGACACCTAACGATATTAGCACCATTTTTTGAAGAATGTAGTGATGATTGAACTTGTTGGTGGATGGCCTGATCAACCAACACTGCCATATCATCTCTCCCTAAAACTTCAAAACCAACGGCCTCATATGGAAAGACCAACAATATGACCCCTTTTCCAACACTTTCTCTTTGCCCTCTGACCATAACAACACATATTTTTCTCTCTAACTCTCATGAAATAAAATTCCATCATATGTCACTAATCTTAAATCATCACCACCATCCATGGTTAAACCCAAACCTTCTTGAATGTCAGGTGCTACACCCAAGCTCTCTAGAGAATGCTTACACCACTTGATAATGATACCAACAAGTGCATTGACTAATTTGCTTGTGCATCTAAAGTTGGGAATGGTAGTGCAATGTCATGGCTGAAGCATTTATCAATAATCATAGAGATGTGGTCTTTCCTAAGTGTCTCTCCATGGCACACATATTTCTCATGGGCTTCCCTATAGACACCATCACATTATTGATCAACTTGACACATTTTCTACGCGAGAAGACTGAGATGCCATTTTCCCTACACGTACAAAAATACACTCTAAATTTGCTCGTGTCCAAATTCAATTAGTAGAATATATAGTATAATCTAGCATTAATATCATCTTCTTTCACTTACCACTTGCATTTACCACTTGATATAGAATTGGTCAATTATCCAAATCTATATACAATATGAGTATCTTTGAGATCATGGCTGTCTAAATCCTTCCACTCCACCAAATACATGGACCACTCCTTTTTGTGGGATTATTACCCAAATATTTATATATATCCCATCCTTGCTTCCAAAATGCCACAACTCTCTAAAGAAATGGTCAGGTGTCCAAATTTGTCTCTAATATAGAATTCTATAATATCCTAGTTTTATGAACCTAGCCATTTGTATATATAGATATATATCCTCCCATCCAATACCACTCAATATACATTTGGACAATTGTCCAAATCTATATATAATATGAATTGCCTCATGAACATCACATGTGAATTAGCCATTTGTACATATCCTCTCCCATCCAATGCCACTTCTTTAGTATTTATATCTAAGTGTCTAAATCTATATATGATATTGACACACATAACACCCTACTTTTTAGGACCTAACCATCTATATACACCCCCCTTCAATGCCAATTCGCTTCAAAGTTTTAATCAAGTGTCCAAATCTACCAAGGCCCTAGTTTTGGTCAAGTCTCTAAATCTACCCCTAATGTGGATTTCTAACAAGGCCCTAGTTTTGGCCAAGTGTCCAAATCAATGGCTAACATGGATTTCTAACAAGGTGCTAGTTTTGGCCAAGTGTCCAAATCAACGACTAACATATATTTTTAACAAGGTGCTAGTTTTGGCCAAGTGTCCAAATAAAGTCCTAACATGGATTTCCAAAAAGGCCTTAGTTTTGGCCAAGTGTCCAAGTCAACCTCTCACATGGAATTATAACAAGGCCCTAGTTTTGACCAAGTGCCCAAATCAACCTCTAATGTGGATTTCTAAGAAGGCCCTAGTTTTGGCCAGGTGTCCAAGTGGACCTATAAGATGGATTTATAGCAAGGCCCTAGTTTTGGCCAAGTGTCCAAATCTACTTCTAACATGGATTTCTAGCAAGGCCCTAGTTTTGACTAAGTGTCCAAATCTACCTCTAACATGAATTTCTTACAAAGCCCTAGTTTTGGCCAAGTGTCCAAATCAACCTCTAACATGGATTTCTAACAATGCCCTAGTTTTGGCCAAGTGTCCAAATCAACCTTTAACATGGATACCTATTAAGGCCTTAGTTTTGGCCAATTATCCTAATTGTACCTTTATCTATATCTGTATGTATATACAAACTAAGCTAATTTTCCTAATTATACCTCTAACTATATCTGCATCTATATAAACTAGGAAAATTGGCCCTAGTTTTGGCCAATTGCCCTAATTGTACTTTTAGCTATATCTATGTATATATAAAAATGTAGATATATCTATTTATCTACACACACATGCACGCACACACGCACGCATGCACGCACACATACACTATTATATATAAATGTATGTGTATATATGTATACAAATATACATACATACACGTATATATATATAACTAAAATATTATATTTCTATATGTGCATATATATGTGTGTGTATGTGTTTATATATATATATATATGTGTGTGTGTGTGTGTGTGTGTGTGTGTGTGTGTGTGTGTGTGTGTGTGTATATATATATATATACATATATATATATATATACATATATATATATGTATGTATGTATGTATGTATGTATATATATATATATATATCAGTATATGTGCGTGGGTGCGTGTGTGTGTGTCTCTTTTTCATCCCTATTTCTTCACGTAATACTTCAGGTTTACTCCCCTTGTTAGGTCATAATTTCTCCACTATGATCCTCTCAGTGGCTTATATAGGTGTGATTGTTGTGTCACTTTCATTTGTAGTGATGATGCTAGATACCAAAATAGTGAAAATCCATATATATATATATATATGTGTGTGTGTATGTATGTATGTATGTATGTATATATATATATATATGTATGTATGTATGTATGTATGTATGTATGTACATACATACATACATACATACATACATACATACATACATACATATACATATATATATATATATATATATATATATATATTTCCAAGCGGGCATGTCCAAGGTTTTCCAGCCCTTCTCCATCAACCCATACATTCTTACAATATCTAAAAAAGTAGATCCCACTTAAAGAGACATGTATGTGTTTGTGTCTAGATCATGGCATTAAAATGAAAGAGCCTCATAAAGTTCTTATTCTGTCAATACTACAGTTTGTGGTCCACATTTATACCTAAATTTCACAAAAGTACAAAATAAATATGCTTGTGTGGCATGTCAAGATCCAATCTAATTGACATGCATAAAATTTATCATAAGTGTAAGATGAAAAAATGGAGACTACCTCATTGTATCTAAAGCCCTCTCATGTGAGATCTGCTTGAAGTAGCAAACGATATACTCCACATGCTCCTTATCCTGCACTTCATTAATATGTAGCACTTCACACTCCATAGCCATCGCTGAACCATTCCTTACTTGCATATCCTTAGTAATTTTATCTCTAAAGGTTACTTTCTAGCCTTCTCAAAATTTTGGTCTTGCTTGAGTTTCCACATTGCTCAATGGTCCTTGCTTAGGCTTCCTTGTCCCTTTATCATCAAGAAGTCCTTCCAAAACAAACCCTCATTATGCAAGACTCTCTAGCTCATCAACATTGATATTATTCCCTTTAGTAACCACCCACTTTACAAGTGTTGGTTCTTGTAATGCGTCTATTGCACTTGATGGATTCCAAGAGTGGTCAACATTGTCACCACACAACTAACATTGATATTAGTCCCTTTAGTAACCACCCACTTTATAGGTGCTAGTTCTTGTAATGCCTCTATTACACTTGATGGATTCCAAGAGTGGTCAACACTATCACCACACAACCAAATTATTTATGACTTTAGACCAATTAGTGTGCTTATCCTCCCAAAAAATGAGGGTGCAAGGACCCCTATAGCTCCTATTCTTCCTTTGAGTCAACTAACTTGTTACATTAATGTCCCATGGTTGTGTATGATAAATTCCCCACATTTTTTATTTCTCATTTACATTATCATTGCCTAATGGACTTGGGAACATTAGGAGTAGGACATTGGTCTTTTCCTTCACACTATCCTAATGTTCCCAAGGTCCACCCCTTCTTCACTTGCAACCATTCCAATTTATGTAGCCACATCATTTGTAAGATCTATAAAATTTCTCTCTGAATAGGATTGTTTACTCCACAGAGATTCTCTTGCTCTCAGCTTTTGCACATCTCGACCCTCACCAATATGTTTGTCTCTCATATATAATGCTTGTTTAGCATGTTGCCAAACTGTTGTAGTCATGTTGTAAAAGATGCATCATACAATGACACTTACTTGACCGCTCGTTTGTGCTCAACCAATTGAATCCAGATAGATTAGTCCTAGGCATAGGGTAACAATCATTAGCCTTCATTCCCTATGCAAAAATAAATAAATATGATTGTTAACAAAATACCAATGTGGTAAACCATAAACCAAGTACAATCTAACCATTCTAAGGTGTTTGAACTTCAATGTGTATTCCCCCGAGTGGTAGACCCTAGAATGCCACTAGAAAATCCAAGTTTCAATTATCTGAATTTTGTCTTTAATTCCATGACCATTGTCCAACCATTCACACAATGATTTCAACTCGTGTATAGTAGCCGCCCTAGTTGAAGCATTCTTCCATTGTCTACATTGCATCTTGAACTCTTGTTGATCATGAGGAGGGATGCACTTCCTAGCATGCTTGTTAAGGTTAATCTCCCGATGCCACAAATAATTGCACTCCTTTAAAGATACATTATGAGAAGAGACTCCTAATAATAACCCTCCAATTGGTTTGTGTTTTGTCTCTCATGAATCCATAATATTCATCTCCTCAAAACCTCTCTTTCTCTATCACTTTATTCAATAATGTCCCAAAAATTACTTATCTATTTCATCACCTTTGAAATCCCCAATGGCTATGAGGATTTTGTAAACATGGCATGTCATGGTTGACCAACCATACAAATCTAGACCCTTTGTAGACATCTTGAAAATGTGGCATCTCTCTTTTTTGGCAAAAGCAGATCTTCTCACATATGCCTTCTTTGAGAAATATTGTGTGACGTTAAGGGGAGAATAATGCACCAAGGCAAGGGGAAGAAGGCCTAACTTTGTGCTATGAGAAGGGCATTAGTGTGAGCATGAGCCTCCATAAGGATATTTTATTGGAAAAATTATGGTGCTTTCTTGCATGTAGATATGTTTTGAGAGGTCATGTTATAGATGGGCCATGCAAGCCTTGTAAGAGTATCATCTTTTAAAGATGAGTAATGTTAAATATGGGTTGTATTAAACATGGGTCGTGTTAAACATGGGTCATGTTAAAGATGGGTCATATATTAAAGATGGACCACACGATGTTGATATGTCAAGCTCAACATGAGCTGACACTCATGACGTGCCTGGGTGACTGTTCCACCTTTACACTATTGGCATATGTAATAGCTAACATGATAGATCTTTGCCAGTGATACTATAGATGGACTACACCTACCTAGTCTAATTAAGTTATGTCAGGCTAAGGAGCTAAGCAAAAACAAAGGAAGCTATGAAGGAAAGCGGTACGAGTAAGAGGATTATCATCTCTTTTCCTTCTTGTTTTGGGTAAGACACCTCCTATGAGCTACACATCTCCAATTGAGGAGTTGTCTTCATAGCTGCAAAGATACCTATTATTGTGTGTAATACTTTATACTTGAATTTTATAGTTAGATTTATGTTTCAAGCATGTTTTGCCCTTTGTTTATTAGTGAAAGCAAGGTGTTTTCGAGAACTTCTAAAAAGTTCTAGTTTGGAACTGTCTTTGTTCACCAATAACACATTTTGGGTGTGTAGATAGTGATTACACATCTATTGCTGATTATGGGTGTATGTATGTGTACTCTAGTCACATGTTGTGATATACAGATTGTGCAGAAGTATTGCTTCTATAGGAATTATATATATTGTTGTGTTGTAGGTTGCATACATAAATTATTTGTTTGCAGATTTTTGGTTATTACAAATATGTCTACATCAACTGAATTGTCAATGAGAAGCTTGATAAGAATAACTTCCATTTGGAAGTTTAGAATGACCAATGGGAAAAAGATTTTGGGATATGTTGAAGGAGACAATGAGGAGCCTCCAGAATTTCTTAAAAACAACACTACTCTAGCATAGATAAAGGTGTTCAAAGATTGGAACCAGGGTACAAGGAAAGTCATGTGTTAGCTTTCAATTAATGTGACATACAAACGTTAAAAAATTAGTCCTGCAGGTTCAACAAAGTGCATCACATAAAGGTAAAGAAAAGGTTGATGAGTCTCTTGGGATGCTTGAAATTTTGGTAGGGCATTCATATGTTGATGAAGAGTCTAGCAGCTTAGGGCATAGCCTTGATAGAGGAGTTTGGAATTCTAGCTATCAAGACACCTGCAAGGAAACCAATGATAGATCTAGGACCATGCAAGTCGATGGGGTTCAAAATCCTATTTAGAGATTGATGTATAATGGTTAGCTAGCTCACCATTATGGATACATGGAAAAGGTTATGTAAGAAGTTAAACCCACATGTTTTGAGGATGTTATTGGGAGAAGGCCATGGATGAAGAAATGGCTGCACCATTTCTTTCATCTGAGTTGTGCTTCACTTTGAAGTAATATCCTTTTTACCCTTAGGTGCAAAGGCACAAATTCCCATGTCTTATGCCCAATGCAGCCATTTCTTCATCCATGGCCTTCTCCTAATAACATCCTCAAAACATGTGGGTTTAACTTCTTACATAACCTTTTCCATGTATCCATAATGGTGAGCTCTCCCAATAACATCCTCAAAACATGTGGGTTTAACTTCTTACATAACCTTTTCCATGTATCCATAATGGTTAGCTAGCTCACCATTATGGATACATGGAAAAGGTTATGTAAGAAGTTAAACCCACATGTTTTGAGGATGTTATTGGGAGAAGGCCATGGATGAAGAAATGGCTGCATTGGGCATAAGACATGGGAATTGGTGCCTTTGCACCTAAGGGTAAAAAGGCTATTACTTCAAAGTGAAGCACAGATGAAAGAATTAGCAAGCACAAGACAAGATTGGTTGCCAAAGGTTATGCTCAGACCTATGGCATTGATTATGAGGAGACATTCAGCCCCGTTACCAAGATGGAAACCGTGAGAGTTGTTATTCTAGTAGTTGCATCAAAATGTTGGGTTTTGCATTAGATGAATGCAAAGAATGTATTCTTGCATGATGAGTTGCAAAAGAAGAAGTATATTTGGACCAACCAACTAGTTATGAGGATTTGAGTCACCCAAATTATGTGTGCAGGCTATGTAAAGCCTTGTATGGTTTGAAGCAGGCAGAGAGTATGCCATGATACTATTGCACAATATCTTATCACCATTGGCTTTCATATGGTAAATTCTGATTATCCACTCTATGTGCATGTGAAAAAGTGATAAGGAGATTATGGTCTCATCAACTCCATCTATATGGATGACTTGATTGTTGGGGGTGACAATAATGATGAGGAAGTTGAGAATATAACGGGTCTTCTCAACAAGAAGTTTGACATGAAGGATTTAGGTGAGTTGATATAATTTCTTAGCATTGAGGCCATTAGGATGCCTGAGGAAATATGGATATCATAGAGATATTATGCATTAGACATGTTGTCCAAATATGGTATGGCTGGCTATAAGCTTATTTCTAAACCGTTGGATTAGAATGGTAAGCTGACTATAAACGCAGGTGAGAATTTGGAGAATGACATGAACTACAAAGTTGGATTGGAGAGAGCCATTTTATGCAGGTTCCTTGTTGAAAGCTACATTTGGATAGTGTGAGGTGCACACTATGCTATGTGAGGTCCACCGAGGATTATGGCCTCTTCTATGAGGCTGATATATAGTTATAGGTGTATGAATACACTAATGCAGATTGGGTTGGTAGCATCTATCTTGGACATAAGATCTACCTAGAAGGTTTATGTTTTTCTTTGGGAGTGACACTATAACATGGAGTAGCAAGAAGCATTCCAATAGTTACCTTGTTAAGTATAAACATAGAGTACAAAGGGTGTTGTGATGGTAGCATATGAGGTAGCTTGGTTACATAAGCTACATAGAGATTTGGAGCTACATGTACACATGTAGGTTGTCATCTATTTACAACAACCTTAGTATCATACACATGGCTAGGAACCCAGTGTTTCATGCACAAACCAAACACGTAGAGGTATATTATTACTTTATCAGAGAGAAGTTCTTGGTAGGAGATTTTGAGATCTCATGTATGTCGGTGGCACAAAGGAGCAGGTAACTGATGTTTTTATCAAGGTCTTAGGAGCAGAGAAGATTCGTAGATTTTGCGCTATGCTTGGATCATTCCACCTTTATACCATTGGCATGTTTGGTAGGCTAATACGATAAATCTTCACCAATGATTCTATAGTTGAACTACACCTACCTAGTCCAACCGAGTTATAACATACTTATCTTTCCAGCTCACCTACTTAGCGTGTGTTCACATTATGGACCATTTTACATAGTACTCTAGTACTTATGTTGGTTTTCACTTATCTTTTAGACCTCTTTTGAGATTAACAAAGTAGAAGAATCCTTCAGTCTTCCATCTCTATGTGTGTCTTCTCCATTGTTATGTGTGTGTGTGTGTGTGTGTGCTTGTAAGAGCTTAATCTCTCTCCTCCCCCAATCTTTCCATGTAAGTCATGTTAATCTGCTAAGGTATTCTTGTGTGTATATGTGTGTTTAGACTATGAGCATGCATCGATGCACATTAGGGAAAATTTAGGCTCCAAATGAGCCCTTTAAGGGCTTTCTCTCTATTCTTAGAATCTAGGAATAGTTCAAAATTAATATTATTATATTAGGATTCTCTCTCTTCTTTTTGAATCTAAATTCACCTTTTTTCATATTTTCTAAAGATATTCAATACTTATTCTATTCTAATGTGCTTAAATTATATGTAACTTCAACCACTGTGAGTGAAAATTCATAAATGTGAAAAGCTAGTACTTTATAAAGTAAGAAAATAAGTACGATAATATTTTTTGATATATGTAACTGTGCAACTATATTTTTGACATAAGTACAACATAGAATTCAAAGATGATTGGAAGTAAACTATAATCGCTTTAGTAACCTAGCTTACTAGCCCTAGTTTACTTTATCTGACAGGCCAAAAAAAGGCATCGCGATTTTTTATCAATGCCATCCATTGATGTCACCTGACAAGGGCCTTTAAGACCCCATGGCACTTAGTCCTGAGCCCCCCCAGGTTGTGTGCAACGGCGTGAGGGAGAAGGAGAGAAACTTCTCTTTCTCTCCACTTCTCCACTACAACAACATCTTCCCTCACCTCTCTCATCACTTCATCTCTTCCTCTGTTAAATAGGGAGATTAAGAATTAATCATGACTATCCAATAATCATGTTTAACTAGTAATCATGTTTTATTCAATAATCATGATTATTTACTAATCAAACCTACCCACATAAGGGGTGTTCCCACGTGGAAGAGAAAATTGAATGAAAATTATGATGAGAGAGAGAAATTATGCCACGCACATGGGAGAGAACCCGATGCATCAACATGCTGCCCCCACTAATTTTCAACAAAAAATCAGTAAAATTTTGCTAACATGCCCCTGGGAAACTCGCAAAAATGCATTAAAAATGCCTATTTTAACATAAAAATGCTCACTACCACTGTTAAAACCCTAAAGATCTCTCTAGGTAATCACTATGCATAAACATACATAATCCAAGCATATACTCATCCACCCGACTACCCCTGAGCCCAAGGGTGCACACATCAAGATAATGAAGAACCACATACCTAACCTTGGTGTCCCATACCACCAAGAAATATGTCTTCAATCCAGCACCACATAGCTCTAGCATGAAATGGCAAGAGAGTAGATACAATGCTCTACATAAGAGAACATCCCTTGAGAGTGCCCCATGCCCCTATTATATAGGAGAGCACTCAAGTGACTCTTGACTCTCCATCTCCATGTGTGATCCTTGGTTGCCATCATCTACCTCATCGAGGGAGACTTGGGCCGTTGCTGCAAACATGTTCTCCTCTTTAGCAGGTTCCTTTTCATATTCAGCAACAAGATTCGCGTGGTGTTTCTCTTGCTCTTTCTCCAGTTTTTTAAAGCAGTTGGCCTCCTTATGCCCCATTCTCTTACAGTACCTGCACTGAATCTTCTTGTTAGTCCTCCACTTCTGTTCTCCCACAAAAGCTTTGTCATAGTTTACACTATTTCTTGCTTGAATTTCTTTGTTTCTTCTGTCTTTTTCAAGTAGCAAGGCTACCATATCTTCAAATGATGTTGAAGCTAAGTGCATGACTTGGATGGTTTGTTGAAATCGGGTAACATCTTGCATACTTTTGGTGAGAACTGCCACCTTGTCCTCATCATCACGCTCACACTTATTAAGGCTAGTGAGCTGTTGAACTAGTGAGAGTAGAACTTGGCAAGATGGTCACTTAATTCTTCATTATCTAACATTTTCAAATCACAGAACTTCAACTTCAAGAAAACCTTAGAATTAGTGATTTTGTTACCAAAAAGAGTCTCCAGTTTGTCCCAAATTTGCTTGGCGGCTTGCGTGAAGTCTATGTGATGAACAAGAGTGTCTGCCAAACTAAGACCGATTAGTACAATAGTGTCGTTGTGTTGTCACCACAGCTTCTGCTTTTCTGGCTCGTTTGGCTCTTGGGTATTCATCATCTCTAGAGATTATGCTCCAAATGCCCTACCTTCCTCATCAAGAGAAGCTGCATCTTGGTCTACCAGGTAGAGAACGAGCACTAGAGAACTGTTGCAAGTGCCAATTATTGATGTGAGGTAAAGTGACTCGATTTTTGTTGATTTGCTGTTTGCAGGTGCTCACCTAGTCGCGTGCTTCGAAATGATGAGAGGAAAGGCTGCCTACTTAGAAATGAGATGTTGTCGAATAAGGCCTTTTTATAAGGCTTTGGAAAAGCCTTATGCTAAACTCAAGGCTTTAAGCCTTAACGCAACCACGAATTGCTAACACGTCGATTGGTGAGATGAAAGCGCAGGAGCCGAGGAGATGACGGGCAGGTGCTGATGCAAGAAGACGGCAGCGGGAAGTAGCTCATAGGCGTAGAGAATTGCCAGCCACATCAGAGAGAAAGGACACGGGCGAGATGCAGTTAGGAAATTCTGGCGACTGAGGCGAGATGCAGAAGCAGCGCGGTTAGGACTCAGGTGGCGCAGGAAGCGATGCTGGCTCATGACGTGGCAAATAGCACTGGTGCCAGGCGCACAGGAGAGAGTGCAAAAAAAACCTTTAATGGCTAGCTCTGATACCAATTGAAAGTCCAAGGTTTGCTGGATCATAGCTATGGAGGGTGGAAGCGCTCCATGAGGGATAGAGAGAGAAACGAAGAGGGATAGAGACACACGATGAAACACAGACTCTAAGCTGCACGACTCAATTATTAGTGCTTGGTTTGATATTGATTGATGTGTAAAATGAAGTACACGGCCTTTGCATATATAGCCCTTTCAATATGCCAAACCCTTTGACCCTTAAATGAAGTACAAGGCCTTTGCATATATAGCCCTTTCAATATGCCAAACCTTTTGACCCTTATTTAATGCACCCTTATCCATATAAGGGTGGAAGGGTGGGTTCACACACTATGACACACTTACGCACATCTAAGCCTTTTGAGGGGCTGTTCACACACACTGAGGCACCGATATATCCCAACAATGATGGCACCAACTTGGATGACTAGTCGCAGTTGCCCAAGTCTAGGCATCCATTGTAAATGCTGAGTATGAGGTTTCAGATGTAGAGTTTGAGAGGCTGCAAGAGGAGCTATTTGGACCTTGACCATAGTACCAAATACCAATGGAGGGGGTAGATGAAGGCCTCTAGAGATCTTTTAGGCAACGACCTCGGGCACCATTGGAGAAGGAACGAGACAAGGCTGAGCAGGTAAATTTATAGCGTTTCTTAATAAAATTTATATTTTCTAAAATTGAACAAAACTTGACATGTGGGCTTCCCTCGGGCATGTAGAGGCCTCACAAAAATTTTGGGGTTGATCGGAGCCCTACAAGGTCCCCAATTGAAGGTTGTTTTGTACCTTAATGAGTTTTCATCGAGGCAAGCCTGTAGATCTGGAAGTTAAGGAAGAGTTCAAGACTTGACCCTGAAAAAGTACATCGGTCGGATGGTGGATAGCATTGTTGTATCCACAAGACATGCTCCCCAAGGCTAGATAGTTCTTTGAAGCTAAAGGCACTAACCAAGGTTGGTACCTTCAAGACTATCCCCACTACGACATCTAGCTTGAAGAAGTTCATGCTTGTGCGATGCTCTAAGCTATTATATCTCTTCTCAAAGCAATGGGGAGACGCTTTACAAGCACTTGGTAGTTGGCCAGATTTTTGAGATAGATAATCCCTATATTAGGAGCTTAAGGGTGAGGCAATTTTTCTTCATACTTTCAAAGCCTCTACTCCATCTTATGTGATGAGCCATAGCCTCTTTGATGTACTTAGCAGTTTGTATTTCATGTAATTTTTGATGTAATGAAAATCTTGCTTCTTAATTTTCTTCGCATTACATCATAATTTAAAAAAGTAATTGAATAACACAATTAAAATTTAAAATAAACTTATAAAAAAACACAATCGAAACAAATAATTAAGGAACAAATAAGACATTTTTATATTCATCATAATCACGAAGTTACATATCATTGTTTACATAGGTATAAAATTACATATATATGATGATGTATCTATATACCAATGTCATCTCCTGAAGTATCGAGTCCATCTTCACATATATCAAACTAATTGCATGTCCTTGTCATCACACATTTTTATATTCATCATAATCACGAAGTTACATATCATTGTTTACATAGGTATAAAATTACATATATATGATGATGTATCTATATACCAATGTCATCTCCTGAAGTATCGAGTTCATCTTCACATATATCAAACTAATTGCATGTCCTTGTCATCACACATGGTCATTGTCTTTGCATGGACAGTAGCTAACAAACTGTCACTAAACATATCCACTAAGTATGCTTCTATTGCCACATGTAAACCCTCTAATGCTTGTGCTGACCAATGATATGGTAGTTGGCTTGGCCAACCCCAAATCTTCAACCGGAGATCATGATTGACCTCTCATACAAATCAGTGGAATGGGGCTCCATGGATAAAGTTGTGTACTGTCTTCTGATAAAACCTTAGTGTAACGCTACAATGCCTGGTCTCTGCACCGATGCTTGTGATGTTGTTGTGGTGGTGAAGACTGGGGCTTAAGTTGGGGCTAGGGATTAGGCTCTGGATAGGGCTCAGGATCAGGATCACGATGGGGATTGGGCTAAGGCTTAGTCACATCATCAGTTTTGTGAAGGCATTAGTCTTCTCACCTTTGAAGGCATCATGCTCTTTGCAATGTGGTTTGTGCAAGCCATACTTCTTAAAAATGAAAAATGAGAAGTGAACTAGGTCAATCAACTTAAGCAAATTTTAGCTGCTTTAATTAAATGCCAAATTAAGTCTATATTTTTCAAAGTTGTCATATTTTCATGAAACTTAAGGCGTGTGTAGACAAGGCACTAGGGACCCCCTAGAAAAGTTGGGATGATTTAAGGCCTCTAGGTGAACGCTCGCATGTGGGGGCCTAGAAAAGTTGGGATGATTTGAGGCCTCTAGGTGAACGCTCGCATGTGTGTAGACAAGGCACTAGGGACCCCCCTAGAAAAGTTGGGATGATTTGAGGCCTCTAGGTGAACGCTCGCATGTGGGGGCCGAGATATGCAAATCCAAGCCCCCACATGAGAGACTTCAATTGGATACCTCAGATTAGCCCAACCAGTCCCCCACATGTGAACCTTTGGCCTCAAGGCCTCAGATCAGGTCCACTTTTTTATGGGTTCTCTCTAGGGCATGCATCAAGTTTTTTTTTTTTTTGCATTCTGACAATGTTTGAATTCTAGGGTATTCTGGTGCTTGATCACGCATTCACATGAAATTTTGGCCATGTAAGTGATAATTTTTACAAAATTTACATAATTTTCAAGTGTCAAGTTTCAGTAATATCTAAAAATTTTGTACCATGGTAAGAATATCCATAAACTTAATGCAAAAAAAGTCATTATCACTTTATAAAACAAAATCATTACAAGACAATAAGAAAAGTACACGGTCCAAATCTAAGTACAAGGTGTGAGGGCACAAATTAAACACGAGAAAACGCTTTTAAAAAAGTACGAAGTACAAAGCTTGATTTAGTGTGCAAACCATTTATCATCCTAAATGATACACTAGCATCTACAAGTGCTCACATCATGTTAGAGTTGAGATTGAAAGCATTAGAATTTTTGTGTATCCTTTGTCTTTGAGGGTGATACGCTTGGCATGAAATTTTGCTAGTTGGTCAAATCCACCAAATAATCTTCAGTTGCTAATCTAAATAGCCCATCAATGCTTGGGCTGACCAAACAAGGTTTACACGGTAGATTCCTACTTGAGCTTGACTTTTTATCATCCTTCTTGGTTTCCACTTGTCCTTAATGTAATCCAATCTCTGATAAAACTTGTTTCACTTTCTTACATGTGACTTGAGCATTAAAAGCAGGTTGCATCCTCATACACTCTTAGGGGGTGCATTGCTAAGAAACCATGTGTATCATGTACGTTCAAGGGGTATTTAAAAAACCCCATTACCTATGAGTTTTTCATGAATAAAACGATCCCTTTTTCTTTATGGGCTTATTTTTTTCATTAATCGATTAAAAAACCCTTCTGTAAATGTATTTATGTAAATTTATCTTAAAATTTTGAATTTAAAAATTCCCTTCATTTGAACTCACGTGCTATACTTACATATTTTTTAGGTGAACCCCCCAAGCATACACTAATTTCTCTGTAATTCTCACCATGGCATGCAAAGTGCAAAAATGGACATTGGTCAAATGTATGTCAAGAATAGGGTCTAGCTTTGAATCCATTGACATAATTATTACTCCACGACAAACAAGTTGGTCTCGGGTTGGGGCACCATCATTACCAATCCCTATAATCCAGTGTTTCTTTCCATCCTTATTTTTCTTTCTCGATCGCATATAATAGGAGTAAAGGAATTCGGCATTAGCTCCATTAGATACGCCAAACATGCACTTCAAAATTTTAAGATCCCCTGCACAAGAAGCCATTCTAGTAAGTAGTCACCAAATTCACCAATCATTAAAACCTCTTTGCTGCTTTGGTGTCTCATGACATCTGGTAGCTCTCTTAAATTAAATAAAACCGTCAATATCTCATGGTCTTCTTTTGGCACCTCAAATGCAGCAAGCCACCATATTTCATTCTTAGATTGTACATTGAAGTAATTTGGATTATTTGAGAAAATATTAGAATTCAACACTCTATTCATGAGAGTTAAGCTAACTCGTTCTAACTTCTAACCCTTAACAATTTCACTTTCATTTAGCTTAAGAACAAATTTTAGCACACCACCACATTCTCTAACTATCATATTGTAACATGGAGAAATTTGAATCATGGAGTAATTTAAGTTTATAATTTATTAATCAATAAGTTTTGTATATAGGATGCAATAAAAATAAAAAAAGAGACATACACTTTCAACTAAGTCCTGAATATACACCTTTATACAAGAGGACAAATCAAAGTATCATGCAACAACAACAATTAGTCATGTAGCAACATAGAGATACATGTAAACAAATGTTTCACTTAATCCTCTTATTCAACAGCCTCCTTAATTTTTAGGGTTATACATCTTTCATTAAGTTTGTATATGAGGGTAATGCTAGTTTGTTAGGATACATAAAAAGACTTGCCATTTATAGATCTGCTCAATGCCTGCTACTAGGGACTCTCCTAAAACCCTATCAGGTATCATGTGTTGCCATATATATAGGCAGTGATGTGTGTGAACACACTTAGGACCGCCGGGGCACTTTTTCCCTCTTTAGGAGGTTTTTTCCCCCGGCTTGTATATACGCCCATCATTCTAGGGCTAACTTATCTTTTGTACATTGACACAATCTAATACTTTTTGTGTTGTGTGCATTCTTGCTGCTTCTTCTCCAAGCTTTGTGTGCTTTCCTGCAACCCTAATTCCAACAATTTGTTGCCATATATATAGGCAGTGATGTGTGTGAACACACTGACCGCCGGGGCACTTTTTCCCTCTTTAGGAGGTTTTTTTCCCCGGCTTGTATATACGCCCATCATTCTAGGGCTAACTTATCTTTTGTACATTGACACAATCTAAAACTTTTTGTGTTGTGTGCATTCTTGCTTCTTCTTCTCCAAGCTTTGTGTACTTTCCTGCAACCCTAATTCCAACAATTGGTATCAGAGCAGGCATCAGCTCCCAGGGCTACGCCGCCGGCACCCTCCGACTCATGTTCTCCGATTGAGGCTCCAAGCTAATATGAAAAGAGCAGCCAAAGGAACATCTAAGGCTCCAATAAGTAGAAGACTCGAGCTTCAACCTCAAAGGCAAGCATCTGAAGAGCTTGAGGTGTATTTTAAAACTACGTTGGAGGAACATGGAAGGTATGTGTGTGTGTGCGTGTGTGTGTGTGTGTTTTTTTTCTTCTTCTCTTCGCATGGAATGCACGTTCTCAGAAATCGCATTTGAGGTCGTTTCGGGCTCCGTTTTTGCATTGCAAGTTCTGCACAGGTGTTTTCGTCATTTTCTGCAAAAATTTTGACAATGCAGTTTTCTGCAAAACAGGCATACGTATTCTATTGTGGACCGTGCTACATAGCACGAGCTGTTTTCTGTTCAGTCTTTGCTTCATTAGAGGCAGCTTTTGCATCAGTTTCAGTCAGTGGCCATGGCTGATAACAGCAATGATGTATTTCGCATGTTGTCTCTGCTGAAGACAAACTGGATGGAGATGGCAACTACCCACTTTGGGCATACATGATGCAGCATGTTTTGGTTCTAAAAGGAGTGTGGAACATTGTGCAGGGTATGGATGTACATCTAGGTTCTGTGGATGTAGGATCAGTTGAGGATGTTGCAGGTTCTAGCAGCTCTAATGTTGCTGCTGTTTTACCCACTGCTGAACAAGCTCGTTGGGATGGTAAAGATGCGCAAGCTCATGCCTTGATTGCACTTTCTGTCAAATATAACATCACCCCACATATTCGTTCAGCTAAAACAGCAAAACAGGCTTGGGATATACTAGCTGGTTTGTATGCAGGTCATAACGAGGCAAAAATCTCTTACCTGCATAAAGAGCTAGAATTGAAGATTATGCAGGAAGATGATGACATGGATGTTTTTCTTGCTGAGATTAAAGATCTCAAAGAATAGTTGATTTCTGCAGGTGAGATTATTCCAGATCATTCTCTTGTGCAGACTGTTCTTGATGCTTTACCTGAGACATATCAGACTTTTGCTTCCACGTGGAGACTTCTTACTGAGGACAGACCTGATGCTGTCAAGTATGATACTTTAGTCAACAAGCTCTTGCAAGAAGTGCAGTCCAGGTAAAACAGGGCCAGGCAGCGTGCAGTTGATCAAGCATTTATTGCTGCCCAGCAGTAGAGAAGAAGTGGTAAGGCAGCCCCTTCCACTGTTTCTTCTCCTATTAGTAGGTCTGCAACTTCTTCTCCTTCCACAGGTAGCAACAATAAGTCTAAGAAGGCTCTTGATAAAGGCAAGAAAAAGACCAGGTGCAACTATTGTAAGGCAAATGATCATGTCATTAAGAATTGTCCTAAGCTAAAGGTTAAAGAGGCAAAGAAGAAAGAGTCAAATGCAGCCACAATAGCGGATGCTTCTACAAATGGAGATTCTGCAAATGGATGGTGTACATCTAATCATTGCTCTCTATGTCGATGACATGCTGCTCACAGGAACAAATGAGAGTCATATTGCTGATTTTAAGACTGATTTGAATGCCTCTTTTGAGATGTCAGATTTGGGGCATTTGCATCATTATTTGGGGATACAATTTAAGCAGTGTGATGGAGGTATTGCTTTGTGTCAGACAAAGTATATTGAGACATTGTTGCGGAGATTTGGCCTTGAAGACTGCAAGCCTATTGCTACTCCAATGGAGACAGGTTTGAAGTTGAGTCTTCATGATGATGGAGATCACTTTGATGTCACACTCTATCAGACAGCTGTTGGTTGCCTCATTTATGTATGCATTACGAGGCCGGACATTCAGTTTGCAGTCTCACAGGTGAGCAGGTTTATGCATAGCCCAGGGTCTCAGCATTGGAAGGCAGTTAAACGCATCTTTCACTACTTGAGTGGCACCATACATCTTGGGTTGTTTTATCCCAAGGGGGGATCATTGCCGCCAGATTTACATGCTTTTTCGGACTCAGATTGGGCTGGTTGCTATGACACAAGAGTGTCCACAAGTGGTTTTTGTTTCATGCTCGGTAGATCATGAATATCTTGGTTGAGCAAGAAGCAACCTACTGTGGCCACTTCTAGTTGTGAAGCTGAGAACAGGGCAGCTTTCACAGCTACGGTTGAGTGTGTGTGGCTCAGACGGCTTATGGTGTGTTGGACAGGAGTCTGCCACCTCTATCTTCACTGACAGTCAGAGCGCATTGGCAGTTGCGAGAAACCCAGTTTTTCATGCTCGCACAAAGCACATTGAGGTGCATTATCACTATGTCAGGGAGAGACTCTCAGCAGGAGAGATCAGCTTGGCCTATGTGCCAACACAGGATAACCTCGCCGATCTTTTCACAAAGGCGCTTCCTCGTGAGAAGTTCGAAGCTTTCCGCAAAGCTTTGGGCTTGATCCCCTTTGTGGATTGATCTACTTCGGGCATGGCACTCCCCTATATATGAGTGTCGTTCACACAATCACTCCCAGGGGGGATTTGTTGCCATATATATAGGTAGTGATGTGTGTGAACACACTTAGGACCGCCGAGGCACTTTTTCCCTCTTTAGGAGGTTTTTTTCCCCGGCTTGTATATACGCCCATCATTCTAGGGCTAACTTATCTTTTGTACATTGACACAATCTAATACTTTTTGTGTTGTGTGCATTCTTGCTGCTTCTTCTCCAAGCTTTGTGTGCTTTTCTGCAACCCTAATTCCAACATCATGAATGGAAATATCTTAAAGCTAGTCTATGCATTTGTGCCACACACACATTTATAAACCATGCTTAAAGGAGGTATTCAAGCTGAATGCAAACAACAACTTTGTGTTGGGTGTGTGCAAGGTACTATCTGCAATGGTTAAGCTCTCAATAAACCATTTAAGAATTAAACCATAATAGAAAAACATAACATTATTTTGTAGTATTAAATCATAACAATAGGTAGATTATAACACTAAAACTAAATATTAAATCTTAAAATAGAATAGTTATTAAAATAACATTTTAAATCATAACATTCAGCACAAAAAGTAAATCAGAACAATAAATCATCTTAGTAATATAATATAATATTAAGCATAACATCAAATCATCTCAATAAACTAGAATAAAACTTAAATATAAATATAAAACCATCATATTAAACCTGAAAAGAAAACCAAAACATAATAGGCAAAACAATAAACATTTAACAGAAATCAAACCTCTGTAGCTTTCTTCTTCTTTGAAACTATGGCATAATGGAAGAGCAACACCCATAAAAGCTTTATAGGGTGGTCCAATGCTCTAAACCACAAAAAACTTTCCTAAAAGTCCAAGATTGTAATGTGCATAACTTAATCATGAGACAACTTAATATTTGCACATGACAAATTAATATTTTCACATGACTAGTTAATATTTTCACATAACTAGTTAATATTTTCACATGACTTTGTATGCAATGATACAATGAGGTAAATGTACTTGTCCATGACACATATAAATTTATAGGTAATGAATGCAACATCCAAGCATTTCAAGAGAACAAGGACACATTTATGCATTTACCATTATTCCAACAAGCACAGAGAGGTGAGAATAATTGACAAACCCATAGTCCAGCGGCTATCCTTTGTTTAATTGAAGTAAGAATCCTTAAAGTGCTCAAGACAACCCAACATGCTTTGCCATCTAATGAAGAGATGTAGACTTGGTGCTTACTCTTAAATAACTAACTTTTTGCCTTGAAACTAGAACTAGAGAGTTGTGACACCAAGCACTCTTATTGGGATATGGATCTTAAAAAAGGCTCTCTTTTTAACCAAAGGGATAATCGGGTTCACATTGAAAAAAAACCATAATAAAACCACATGCTCAGATTAAAAATATATCCTCTAAAGTTATATAAGAACAAGGTCAAAATTTAATTAGGCCGTTTCGATTCTAGTGGAGAAAAAATATAGTAAATGCCACATTTTTTTAGCATTCGTAGAGCCAAACTTGACTATCAAACAAAGTTGTGCATCTGCATTGGTGTGACACATAGAATAAGAGACTATGGTAATGGTGGAGGTGGTGGGGACTAGTGAAAGTTGAAACTATTCTCCATTGAATCACATTGACCACACCGATAGACAAAATGTCTTGGGTCATCCATTTTAACTTGCAAAAAGTGATGTTGTTCATGTGTGCGTTGTGGTTCAAACTCACTTTGTTGGTGATAGGGCACGAGTTATGTTCATATGTACAAGTCATGCCTGCGAACACGCTCTATGTGGGTGACTTCTAGCTGGTTATTAACCTTGTAATTTGTGCTCTAAAAGATCTATAATCCCCACTTTTCTAAAACCATGTGTGATATGGGGCCTAAGATGTGATACACCATCTTTGGGTTGAAAGCAATGAGAGGTCCATTGAACTTGATAAACCGAAGAATGTGAGTGGTCCTTGGCTTTGCGACTTTGCTAAGTGACAAGTTAACATAATTTGGCCATCAAGGTGTTGTCATAATAAATAGTGAAGTTGTCAATGTAATAAAGTTAACAACCTAGAGCCATATATATATATATATGGGGTCATGCGCATGATGGTGGTTGGATAGATACCGATGGGCTAAAATAAAATAAATACGTCATGTGGAGCGAGGGGTGACCGATAACCGGGGTTGCGGGTAAACATTTCGCAAATGAACCTCGTCCACGTAGACGTGGCCGTGCTCCACGTAGGCGCGTGTTTACAGACATCGAGCCACGTATGCCCTCATGGTGTACCTTATGTCCACGTGGCCCGCAAGAATTGACGAATGCCACTACCGTAGGCCACGCATTGGTCGTGTTAGCATTACACGTAGGCGTGTATTCCTGTGTCCACGTAGGCCGCATGCCTGGGTCGTTTGTCCGAGTTCCCGCGCGAGTTTTCATCATGAGGCACGTCCTAGCACAGTTTACAGAGCAATCTTATTCTCTGTGTCTCTCTCTCTCTCTACACACTCTCTCTCTCTCTCTCTAAGTAATTACATCACGTGCATTGTGATGATAGAGAACTGTGCAACCTTGGCAGTGCTCTGCTCAGTTTCATTGTCTGCAGAGCTACACAGAAGCTAGGGCTTTTGAAATCCCTTGCCTTGGACACATTAGGGTCATTTCCTGTCTGGGTTGGTTATAATAGTAGAAGCCAGGCTTTTCTTCATCAGAAAAAGTGTGTGTGTGTTTGGGGTGGGGGGAAGGTTTCAGGTAGGTATTCTCACATTTCTCTTTCTCTTCTGTTGTTGCCCAATGCCGCCCCAGCCCCACCGCCCTTAGGGCTGGATAGCTACACCCGGTTGTTGGGAGCACAGGATAAAAGCTACACGCTTCTGTACATTTCTGCATACCATCCGAAAAGTCTTTCTCGTCTACCAGCCTACAATGCTAATCCTTCCCTCTTTTTAATGGTGTCCTGTACATCTTCAGAAGCTTTTTAACAATTCAAACGTTGCTTGTAACTCAAGCAGCAGGACATCAGAGCACCGTTTAAGGTATGTATTAGTCTCATAATCTGCTACATTTTTCTAGTTCAGCAACCGTGTACACACATGCACTCTCCCTCTCTCTCCGTTATGAGTGCATGACAGGGCCGTCACTTGAGAGAGCAAGGAAGGAGCATTCTTTTACTTGACTACTTGTTTTTTTTAAAGATTTCCTGTACCTGCAGCTAAGCAGTTGCATTTGCACTATTATTCAAATCTGGGGAAAGTTTGTAGGCTGTTTTGATGCATGCATTCAACTTGAAAGAATCGTTTCCAACACCATTGCTCTTGCTTAAGAAAGTTGTTTTGAACCAAGTTTTGCTATTTCTCAGTTCTGTCTGGGTCATTCTGCTCTCTCTATTCAAAAGGTCATTCTATTCCTACCATTGCCCCCATGCTTCTTTACACTTTGTCTGAGGTGTTTGTTTTGAATGGTCCATCTCCTTTCAGATAGCTCTCATGGAGGCTTGTTGTAAGAGATACAAGAGAATTGAGATAATTGCACGCAAAAGGCCGTGACCGGGTGGAAGCATAGCATAGTTGTCCTTGGGCGAAGTTGACATGGCCAGCAAGCTGTTTCCTGCAACTCCTCGGCCAAAACCCCCCAAGAGTGCAGGTCTGGACGTAGTGGGCAAGACCCTGCCAACAGCCAAACATGGGACTGACCCTCTAGGAGAAAGCATGCCAAAACCAAACCCTGAAAGGAGGTCTCCTCGTCCTGCCAACATAGAGGTAATGTTGTTAAGTAGATTGCAACACAGTCTTCTCATTTGCATACCATAGGCTAGCATTGCAACACATCCTCACATTGTATACCATAGTCTTTCAGCATATCCACTTGATATGAATATGCATTCTACTAATTTATGTTACATTTTGCTCCACATAAAAAAACCTGATCACAACAGGACCCCACGCCTTATTTCCTCTCATAAAATTGTGGCTCTGTTGCAGCTGAAAAGAACAGCACCCAGCAGAGGTGCTGAGCTCCACCAGGTGCAGGAAGACCTTGCCAAAACAAAGGAACAGCTAGGCTTGCTGGAGAAATCCAAGTCAAATTTGATGCAGGATCTAGCTCGGGCAAAGAGAAACGTGGAGGAGTTAACGAACAAACTCAATGACGTCAACAAGGCTTCTAAAAGGGACAAGGTGCGTGCAGAGGAAATGGAGCATGCCAGCTTCACCGCAGCAGAAGATTGGCAAGCAGAACTAGATGCAATGAAACAGCAGTATGAGGCAGCACTTTCGGAGTTGCAGACAAACAAGCAGGCCATGGAGAGTTTGAAACATGAGCTCATGATTTGTGTGGAGGCCAAAGATGAGGCTGTCAGACTGGCCGGGGAAGCGATGAATGCAGCTGAATCAACAGCAAAGCGGGTAGAGGAGCTCTCTGCTGAGCTTTTCACAACTAAGGGGTCTCTTCTTGCAGTGGACTCTGCAGCAACCAGAATGGATGAATTGATGGATGAGCTCTCAGCCACAAGGCATAGTTTTCTTGAGACTAATACTTCCCGTGAGAAAATCACGCAGGAAGGGGCAGCCATGTTGGCAGTTAAGGAAGCTGGCTTGAAAGAGATAACTGTGTCAGCCACTAGTGCAAGAGCTGAAATAGAGAGCATGAAAAGAGATTTTGCAGAGGCACAGAACTCAGAGATGCAGCTCAAAGTTCTAACCTCTACTCTGGAAGCTCTACAAAATGAGCTTGCAGCTGCAAAAGAAGCTGAGTGTAAGGCTTTGGATGCAGTGCTGGCCAACCAAACAGACATCGAGAGGGCCAACTTGGAAAGGGAAAAGGCAAAGAATGCTGAATCAGCTGCTCTAGCTTTGGTAGCCAAAGCCTCTAAAGAGCTAGAAGAAGCACAAGAAAAGCTTGTCAAGGCGATTTTAGAAGGGGCTACTCTTGTTTCATTCCTCGAGTTTCTCAAAGCTGAGCTTGAAAGAAGTCAACAGGATGTCATGGAAATGAGAAGTAGAGAGACCAGTGCAAATCTCAAAGCAGCAGAGCTGAATGCTTGTCTGGTGAGGATTAGGGAAACAAACCAAACAGAAGTCATGATGCTGAAAGACAGAGAAACATCTGCACATGCTGCAATTGAGTCATTGAAGATAGAGCTAGAGAAGCAGAAGTTTGAGGTGGCGGCAGTGGCCAATAAGGAGTCCATTGTGACTGCAAAAGTTGCTGCTCTGACTAAGGAGCTAGAGAGAAGCAAAAGTGAGCTGATTGAGCATCAGAAGCAATCCACAGGTGAAGTCGCTGCTCTAATTAGGGAACTGGAAAGGAACCAAGTAGAGTTGCTAACACTTAAGGAGAGAGAGTCCATGAATGCTACCAAAAGTGCTACTCTCATGCATGATCTAGAAGAAAAGCAATCAGAAGTGGTGGATCTACAGGAGAGATTGTCCGAAATGGATGCCAAAGTTGGAGCCTTAAGCGTCGAGTTCTTAACATTTACAGAAGAGAACAGCATCAGATTTGGTGAGCTTAGGGAGAGGGAAGCAGATGCAAAAGCCAAAGTTGTTACCCTGAATGCCAAGGTTTGTGAGCTGAAACAAGTGCTCGAGGAGGCCTTGAAAGCTGGCAAAGGGGCCGAGGAAGAATGGGGCAATCTTTATGTATCCTTGCAGAAGGCCATTCTAGAAAAAGAAGAGGCCAGAAGGGAAGCACAAGCAGCCTACCAGGAAGCTGAGCTAAACAAACAGAATGCCATGGATGCAGCGGTGAGAGCATTGGAACTGGCACATGCAGTCAATAATGCAGGATCAGATGGGGCAATCTCTTCTAAATCAGCAAAGGAGGAGGCCCAATTGGCGAGAGAAGAAGCTCATGCAACAAAAGAGATATTGCAAGCCACAACGAAGGACACTCAGATGGCAAGAACAGAAGAGAAGGCCAGAGAAGAGGCTCAATCAGCAAGAAAGGATCTTGAATTACTCAAGACCGAGCTTGTGATAGAAAAAGAGAAAGCAAATGCTGCTAGGGGAGAAGCTAAAGCAGTGCTGGATGAAGTGGTGAAACTGAGAGCAGAACTTGTCAAAGCCCAAGCAGATGCAAAGGAGGCTAGAGCTGCTTGGGCAAGTGCAGAAAGCAGGCTTCAGGATGCCACCAAAGAGATGGAGGCATTCAAATTAAGTGGCTCGAGAGGGGAAAGCAATGATCATCAGCAACAAATGCAGGCTAGCTCAATCTCACACGAGGAAATGGATGGCTTGAAAAAGAAGCTACAAGTATGTGAAGAGCGCCTAGAAGCGGCCATGGCGGAGGCAGAGGCTTTGCAAATCGGCAAGGGAGAGCTTCTGAAGGAGCTTGAGGCTGCCAAAGTAGAAAGGGAAGTAAACAAGAGGGCAGTCTTGGAGGCACATCAGCACCTAGCTGACATGGAGAAGGCGAAATCGGTCATGGAAGCTGATATACAAAGACTTTTGGATGACAGCAAGCTGTGGAAGACACCCAAAGATGCTAGGGACATACCAGTGCATTCAGAGATGAATGGCACTGGTAGTCATCTACTCTTGGAATCTAGAGAAGAAAAACCACAGCCAGATTCACCAGCGCAAGAGGTAGATATGAGCATGACACTTCTACTACATGTGGATGAAGAAGAAAGAAAGCAAGAGGTGGTTGAGAAGATGGAAGAAGACATGGCAGCTCCAGCTCTTCCAATAGTGGTAAAGAGGAAGAAAAACGCTTTGCTCCACAGACTGCATAGCTACTTAGACAAGAAAAAGAGTCCCCATATACCGTAGACCTTTAAGCCATATGCCGTTCCTTACATTTCCCTTTTGTTTTTCCCCATCAAGTTACATAAGGTTTACTTATGGATTTTGAACATTTTGTTGTCAAACCCTTCATGAGGCATTGTTTTTTTGTACATGAAGGTAAGCATTGTAGGCTCCCTAGTTGAGGCTGGATTTTGGTGTCCTGGGCTGTATTTTTTTAAGAAAATGGTTTGTTTGAACCCTTGAGAAACTACGAATGAAATCTGACCATGTGTTGTCATGTTTTAAGAGGTTGGTTACCAGGCGATCGCTTTTAAGACCCTTGTGTGGACTCTCAAGTATTGAAGTCTAGAAATGGCTTGTGAAGGTAGGATCTCTGTTGATACAATTGACTTTGGTGGTATTCTATGTATTTTAAAAACATGTTAGGAGGAACATGGAAGCTGTGTGCTTTAGCGGTTCTTTTTGCATGGAATGAAGTGTGCCATTTCAGTCAACAGTAGTCACAAATTAATATCTAAGGCATCAACAAGACTAGCCTTAACTTATCGAGTGTACAAGGACTTATTTATATAGTCTCCCTTAATGCTATCACAAGGCTCCAAGCTAATATGAAAAGAGCAGCCAAAGGAAACATCTAAGGCTCCAATAAGTAGAAGACTCGAGCTTCAACCTCAAAGGCAAGCATCTAAAGAGCTTGAGGTGTATTTTAAAACTATGTTGGAGGAACATGGAAGCTATGTTTTTGTGTGTGTGTGTGTGTGTGTGTGTGTGTGTGTGTGTGTGTGTGCGCGCATGGAATGAAGTCCATTTTAGACATCAAAAGCCACAAAGGAATATCTAGGGCACTAATAAGACGAGCCTTAAAATAACTTGTTGAGTATACAAGGAGGACTTATTTATATAGTCCTCCTTAAAGCCATCACATGGCTCGAAGCCAAGATGAAGAGAGTAGTCAAAGAAACATCTAAGGCTCCAATAAGTAGAAGGCTCAAGCTTCAATCTCGAGGTCCTATCACAAAGGCTATAGCATCCTTTGAGAAGGTCAAAGGATCGGAACCAAAGGTCTAAAAGAAGACACCAACGAGCATGTCAAAAAGTAATACATGATTAATTATCAAATACAAGGATGTCATAACTATCAAAAGTGGTTTCGATAAGAGCTCCAAAGTTGTGCTCCTTATAGAAACTCCCACTTAAATAGGCTCTTTCCAAAGAGAAGAATCCTATCGGATTATGCAAACCTTCCCAGAAAACTAAATGAGTATCCCAACCATTTGCTAAAGAAAAAGCGAGTGAAACAAGCTCAAGAGCTTGTGAGAAAGTTGCACATTGAGCTAGATTGTGGTGAAGCTTGCCAATGGAAACATAACTAAACCATTAGTCATCTTGCAAGATGCCAAGATTAAGACCTTTGAACTAACCATCCACCACTTCTTTGTGGTAATGGAATTTTTAAGGGTCATACACTACGATCCTCAGTGGAAGGCCTTACATGTGAGAGTTAGATGCAAGGTGCAAGGCTGGTTCTCGATCTTGGGAAACCAATCACATCTATATACACAAAGGTAATCGGTCCTTTATAATAGTTTTGAAAACATGAAAGATTCATTCCATGGATCTAGGTATTCTCACCAATGAGTGACAACCATTCGGACCAATTCAATCGATAGAAGTTCTTATGACTTCAAATGATATCTAGAGAGCATGTAACATAGAAGTTCACATTACTTCAAATGATATCTGTAGAGCTTGTTACAAGATGTTGGATGGTGAAGATGAGGGCCCAAAATTTGAGCTTCTCCTAAAGCTTGACTACTATGAGGTTTAGATTCATGTTCTCGCAACCATATGAACACTCCTCCATAGAAGCTTGGGACAAGGTTGCATGGTTGGATGATGTTAAAATCACATCTCTATTCATGCTAAAGGTGTTTGAAACAAAACTAACAGTAGAACTTGCTTGTCTCGAGCTAGAATTTCCTCAAAAAGACCACCTAGCTACATGGCGAGCCTACCAAAACACCTTGCTTTTATTAGATCAACAACAGATGATGATCATATTGTATCAGTGGCCTTGCCAAGGAATATAGTCAGTTTTAGACTTCCATTGGAGTTTGAGAGAAATTTTTTGACTTTTTGGAACTAATTGCTTCTTTCATACGTAAAGAGATAAATCTCAGGGGGTACACTACTAAGAAACCCTTTGTATCACGTGCGTTCAAGGGGTATTTAAAAAACCCCTTACCTGTGATATGGTATATTTACCTTTTTCTTTATGGACTTACAGGTTTTTTTTTCAAAATCGATAAAAAAAACCCCTTTTGTAAATATATTTTTGTAAATTTACCTTAAATTTTGAATTAAAAAAACCCCTTCATTTAAACTCACATGGTATACTTACATATTTTTAGGGGAAGCTCCCCAAGAGATGAATATACCTTATATTTTAATCAAAATAGCAATGAACTTAAGCTTAATATTTTTCCCCTCTTCCCTTCCCATAAAGTTACATAAGGTTTACTTATGGATTTTGAACATTAAATTTGTTTGTCAAACCCTTTATGAGCCATTGTTTTTGTACATGAAGGTTAGCATTGTAGACTCTCTTAGTTGAGGCTACATTTTGTGTCCTCTGCTATATGGGCTATATATTTTGTGAAGGTGGTTTGTTTTTGTACATGAAGGTTAGCATTGTAGACTCTCTTAGTTGAGGCTACATTTTGTGTCCTCTGCTATATGGGCTATATATTTTGTGAAGGTGGTTTGTTTGAACCTTGAGAAGCTAGAAATGAAATGTTACCATGTGTATGATTTGTGATTTCATGTTTAAAGAGGTGGGTTATAAGGCAGTCGCTTTTAAGGTATAATAGGACTCTCAAGTATGATTTGTGATTTCATGTTTAAAGAGGTGGGTTATAAGGCAATCGCTTTTAAGGTATAACAGGACTCTCAAGTATGGATAGTGCTAAACATAAAATAGACATTTATGTGTGAATTCTATCTATATCTTCGCGTTCCTCCAAAACCTCTCTCTTTCTTTCAGCCTATTTGGGCCTAAACCCCTTCTACATTAAATTTATTCTTACCCGTAGTTGAAGAATGGTTTTCCAATAGTAAACACACTAACAAAACAGTGCACAACAAAAAAAACAAAAAACAAAAAATACACCACACACATGGGTGGAAGCATGGTTAGGTGGTGCCAAAAAGTGGTGTCATCGACTCTCCTTTTCTGGTGGTTTTAAGGGTGGTTTGAGGACATTTTTCAAGATTTCATAAAAAATTTACTGTCTTTGCAAATTTTTTCCCACGTCTTCCCCTAAAACAACTCCACGAGCCAATGGCCCACGTCGTTCTCTCCTTTCCCGCTTGTGATTCGAATGACATGCTCTCTGAAAAAATTAATGTCTTTGTTTTTCCCCTCTCCCACGTCTTCTTGTCCCATAACAGCTTTACCAGCCACTCCTCTCCTTTCCCACTTTTGTGATTCGAATGACATGCTCTCTCTCTCTCTCTCTCTCTCTCTCTCTCTCTCTCTCTCTCTCTCTCTCCCCCCCCCAAAGCACACATTGAGGCTTTTGACAGCAGGTTGCCTTGGAAACACGCTTTGATCACGTTTTTCTAGGTTGATACTTGGAGGAGATATATTCCTAGCTAAGATGAAAGTTCTCAACATGATGTGAAACTGCCCAATATGAAGCTGAAAATGTTCGACATGACAAGGGACATGATCAGAGTTTTCACATGGAAGCACAACCAATAGTCATTTCAAATGACATTAGGCAAGAAGATCTAAGAGCAATCATAGAATACTGGGCTGCGAGGTAAAGAAAGCATTGACAGAAAGCGAAGAGCAATGTCAAGGGATTGAACCATTGTACATTGATGACAGGAGGAAAAAGAAAATTTGCAAAGTTGTGGCTAGCTGCTGGCTTCGACAAACGACAAAGGGCATTGACACAAAAACTCAAAAAAAAGATTTTCAAGGAGCTCCTGTGCAACATTCGAAATTGAGGGTTTTGTAGCATGATGCATTAAACTATGATCAAGGATTTATGGCAAACATTCGAAGCAGATTGTCACAAGTGAAAAGACCTAGATCAAAGAATGAACTTTTCTTAAGAGATCAATGCGATTGACCTTGCTTAATGGTGAAGGATTCACTGGTGACAGTAGTAGGCAAAAATATGTAAGCATAGCAAAGGTAGCAAAATTTCTGGGTGTCCATAAGAGAAATCTAATTGCAACAAAGTCTCGACTACACTTGGAAGATAATGGAGTGTTGCCCTTGAAAACATGTCAAAGATAGCTACCCCTCAGTAACATAATCACACATGAGATCAAAGACCTGGTGTTTGACTTTTGAGCGTCAGAGACACGTGTATCTCTAAACAAAAAAGATGTTTATCGTAAGGATTGGGCAACGAGCTATTGTCAGGCATCCGATCCACTTGCTCGATGAGCCTCAGGTACCTATTAATTTCTTTAATGGCTTTTGTTAGCATTGCCGAAGGGACAATGCTATTGGGGACGTGGGAGTGTTGGTTTGTAATGGAGTTTGTAAATTCATGTGGAGACAAATACTGAGGTCATTTGACATCATCAAAAGTCTTCCATTTACTAACTTTGTGGGTCCCTTACTTTGAGATTCTCTATTGTGATATTTCGCCTAATGTACACTTGCATTGCCATATTTTGAATATAGAATGACCCCTCAGTTAAATGACAATTGTTGCCTTCCTCAATCTCATCTAGTTTCTTCTCCACGTTTTATTGTCTACCGTGCTTTCTGTCGTTTTGTTGTTTGCTTTCAGTACACTCAATGCTCCAGTGTTCCCCCCGCGCCTCTTGTTCTTATTACAATCTAGACTACTCAAAATTACTTACATAACAATTGTTCTTACAATCTAGATTGTCCACAAGCACTTTTGAGAAGCACATCAGTGTCTTTTTAGTGTGTTTATATGCTTAAAGTAGTGAAAAAGCACTTAAGAGTGATTCTCTAGCTCTGTACATATCTCCACATTGCTCTTAACTATTGCTTTAAAATAAGTTGCCATTGTAGTATCCTCCAGTGTGTCCATGATTTGCTTGCTATACTGAATGACCGTTGCTCTACAATAATGATTTGCAACATGAGATTTAAAAAAGTAAAGTGGAGACTAATTTTTTTTTTCCAAATTATATTCGAGAAACTTACTTTTTGTTCCTCAATAGAAACTATGGACACCCATTGCCTTGCAATATCAAGGACTTTTCAATCGCACCCCGACTGCACACAAGTCTGCCTAGTAACAGAGGTACAAGAAAAACATAGAGGGTGGTATCGGTGTCTACATGCAAGCATGTACATCCCAACCACATATCCCAACCACATTGCGCTGAAGTCACAAGTCTCTACATTCTGTGGTGTAGGGGTGATTGTTAGGAGTCTAGCACCCCCTAAGCTGTTGAAATAAGGCCTCCATAAATTCAAAGTGGTAGACTGCTTCATTCTCTTCACTCAAGGCCTTTTCGTATCTTACCTACAAGGAGAACATCATTTACTAAAATCAATATTTTCAAGAACATCATCATTATCATGAAAAGACTAAGTACCAATCAATACAAGACCACAAAGTAACCACTTGCTAGGCAGTTTTTTTAGACACCTTTTTAAAGATCTTAAGTGCTTTGGCCACTACAAAAGTGCTTTAGTTCCTACAAAAGTACTATGGGCTCAGCAAAAAGTGTTTTTTAAGATCTTAAATAGAATAAAAAGTGCTTTGGGCACTAAAAAAGTGCTTTCTAATATCCTAGAGATGTTTTGGGCACTACAAAAGTGCTTTCCAGTATCCTAAAGATAAAAAAGTGCTTTGGGCACAACAAAAGGACTTTTGGGCTCTACAAAAGTACTTTCCAAAATCTTAAAAAGAATCACAAGTGCTTTGGGCACTACAAAATTGCTTTTCAAGATTCTAAAGACAACAAAAAGTTCTTTTCGGCTCCCCAAAAATGAAAAGTGCTTTCCATCACCCTAAACACAATTAAAAGTACTTTTGGGAACTAAAAAAGGACTTTTGGGCTATCAAAAAGTGTTTTTTAGGATCCTAAATACAATAAAAAGTGTTTTGGGCATTAGAAAAATGTAGCATTATATGGTAGTGATGTGTGTGAACACACTTAGGATCGCCGGGGCACTTTTTCCCTCACTAGGAGGTTTTTTCCCTAGTGTGTATATACACCCTCTTATCTACTCATTTTGCGGTGTGTACTTATCTTTTGTATCCGTGGCACACATTTTTTTATGCTATTCTAGTGAGTTTGTGTGCTCTCAAGCTTCTATATCTTGTGTGTGCATTGTTGCAACCCTAACCCTAATTCTAACAATTGGTATCAGAGCTAGCTTCCTTGACACTTGATCTAGTAGTCTGGCTCCCTCCTTACGACCCTGTTTTTCTGTCTCTGATTGAGATACCCTCTTAGGAGAAGAAGGTATATAATGTAGTGTTTTGTATACAAAGTATACAAAATTTTCGGGGTCCGCGGTGCATTTTAGGCACCGCAAGGTTTCTGCAAACATTCTAGAGAGGCATCCTTTTGAGGCTAGAGAAGGAGAAAAAGAAAGAATCGGGCATGGCTATGGCTGATGCATCTGCACCAAGTGCAAAGAACAAGGAATCAGCAAGTTTTTCTCAAGATGATTGGGCATGGACTGTACATTGAAGTTATGACCCTTCTGTTCATGTACATGTCAGTGGCAGAATCAGATGCTTGGTACTTTGACAGTGGTGCTATTAAGCACATTACTTCACAAAATAATTTGTTCTCATCTCTGGAATCTGTCCCAAGTGCAGGAACCGTCACATGTGCAAATGTTTTCTTATATCCTGTCAAAGGAGTTGGTAGTAGATTTATGCTCACTGTACCAAATGGGGGTGCATTTACTCTTTCTAAAGTTTAATATGTGCTAGGCATTAAGAAGAACTTGCTGTTAGTTTCAGTCTTCGCCTTGTCAGGCTTGATGGTGAAATTTGTGGATGACAGATGCATAGTTTAGGATAAAAATGATGGTTGTTCTATCATTGACTCTCAGGTACCTTGTTTCATGGCCTATACAAGATGGATGTGTTTGAGAAGTTTCAGCATGATGCTTGCTAAGTCTCTACGACTCGTTTTATGAGTGATGCAGAATTATGGCATGCACGATTTGGCCATCTGAATTATGGCATTTTGTTATGCCTTCAAAGGCATGATATGGTGTCTGAGTTGCCAACTCTTAAGACCCCTGCTAGACATGCATGTGAGGGGTGTATTCTTGGTAAAATGCATCGGGCATCATTTCCAAAGGACCATATCTATGAGAGCTGTTAAGAAATTACATCTTATACATAGTAATGTATGTGATCCTATGAGGACACTATCTATTGGGGGATATCTCTACTTCATCACTATGTATAAGGTGTTAAGAAATGACAGCTTATACATAGTGATGTATGTGATCCTATGAGGACACTATCTATTGGGGGATATCTCTACTTCGTCACTTTTATTGTGACGATTACTCCATGTATAGTTGGGTGTATCCATTAAAGCAAAAGTGAGAGGTTTTTATGTGCTTTAGGCACTTTGTATCCATGGCCGGGAATGCATGTGAATGCAAAGTTGGCACCCTTCGTTCAGATCAGGGGGGGAATATGTCCAAGGAATTTCATGCATATATGGCTGAAAAAGGCATATGGCATCAATGTACAGTGCCATACACACCTCAACAAAATGGTGTGGCTGAGAGGAAGAACATGTCTCTCGTGGAGATGGCACGATGTATGGTGAAAGCCCAAGATTTACCTCATGCTTTTTGGTTAGAGGCAACTATGTGTTGAACAAATGCCCTACCAAGGCCTTACAATCTAAAACTCCTTATGAATCTTGGCATGGTAGGAAGCCTTTTGTGGCTCATTTGCATGTTTTTGGTTGTCTTGCTTATGCTCTTATACTTGAGCAACAACACAGTAAGCTTGATGATAAGGTAATCAAATGCATATTTGTGGGATACAGTTCAGAAAGCAAGGGATATAGACTCTACCATCCAGCCACCTCAAAGCGGATTTTGGTAATAAGTAGAGATGTTGTTTTTGTCAAAAACTCAGTTCAGACCATGCTTTCATGTAAAACAGCATAACTAAATGTATGCTCACAGGACATGTTTGATTCGCTCCTACCTTTGTTTAATGGAGGGCAACCATATGTACATCAATTGAATGCTCAACCAAGTGCTGAAATTTAGCCTTTTGATGAGGCAATTTTAGTGAGGATGTAGTGGATGAGGAGAGAGCAGCCATAGAAGAATCTAGGAGTATGCCAAAATGGCTTGTGCAAACATTGAGGGATATCAAGTTGGTAGCTCCTTTACCTAGCAGAACTTGTACAAGTTCTCATCATGCAGATTATTCTCACGTGGAGCATGTTCTCATCAGATCTACTTCATGGCAAGAAGGCCATTGGTACTAAGTGGGTTTACAAGTTAAAATGCAAAGTAGCCTTTAAGGCTGATTTGCAGTCATCGTTTGAGATGTCAGATTTGGGGCCCTTGCATTACTATTTGGGGATTCAGTTTATGCAGCACAATGACGGCATAAGTTATTGAAAAGATGCAGGGGGGAAGAGAGCTTGAGCTCTTGCAAGCACACACACACTCACAAAACCCTAATAGAGAACACACAAGGTGAGAGGCTGAAATCTTCTTCTTCTTAACTCAACACTCAACACACCATATACAAGATAAGAGTACACACAATATGAAAGGTACTCAACCAATACATACACGGGTTCTCTATAGTGTGAACCCGACTAAATGAGCTGGCGCTATAACTATGCCAGTCTCTAGAATGGCTGTCACACAGCCTGTCATCCCACTGGCCGCATATCACCCAAGATCTCACCAACCATGCCAGTGGTGTAAGTGTGGGGCCTATCCCCCAGGCGGGTCATCAGTGTCCACCGCCTCACTAGACGAGCTCGATATCTCAACATTCCCCCTCGAGCTCAACTCCATCTCATGTACACCAAGCGAAGCCCTGAATCTGCGGAGCTTCTTTGTACCCAATGCTTTGGTGAAGATGTCAGCTACCTGATCCTCTATGCTGACATAAACAAGGTCAAGGTCTCCTGCCAAGACCTTCTCTCTAATGAAATGGTAGTGAACCTCTATGTGCTTCGTACGAGCATGAAAGACTGGGTTCCTGGCCAACTGTATACTGCTAATGTTGTCACAGAAAATGACAACTTGTCTATCCACTCTGATAGACCCAAATCTGCAAGTAGCTTTCTCAACCAAGCTACCTCACATGCTGCCATAGCAGCTCCTCTGTACTCGGCCTCTGTAGTATTGGATAAAGCAACCGTAGGCTGCTTCTTGCTGCTCCAAGTCACAGCAGCACTCCCCAAAGAAAACATGAATCCACTGGTAGATCTTCTATCTGAGATACTACCAGCCTAATCAGCATCTGTGTACCCATGTACACATATCTCTGTCCCAGTCTCATAGAATAGTCCACAATGCAAGGTAGACCTCACATACCTCAGTATGCGTCTCACTGCATCCAAATGCGGTTTCCGTGGAACCTGCATAAATTGACTCACCAACCCAACAGCATAGCTCAAATCTGGTCTGGTGATTGTCATGTAGATCAAGCTTCCTACTATGCGCCTACATATAGTAGGATCCTCCAAGATCTCTCCTAAATCTGCACTCAACTTGCCATTCTGATTCAATGGCACGGAAATAGGCTTACAGCCTGTCATACCATACTTGGACAACATGTCCAAGCCATACTGTCTCTGCAGTAATCCAATACCATGTGGTGACCTAATCACCTCAATGCCCAAGAAATATCTGAGCTCCCCCAGATCCTTCATCTCAAACTTTTGTCTAAGCAAGATCTTTACATCAAAGATCTCTGCATCATGGTCCCCCGTAATGATCAAGTCATCTACATAGATGACAACAAGCATAACCCCTCTATCACCATGTCTCACATACAGCGAGGAATCTGCATTGGCTACATGAAAGCCAATAGTGATAAGATATTCCGAAATCTTGTCAGACCATGCTCTTGGTGCTTGTTTTAAGCCATACAAGGCTTTCTTCAACCTACAAACATGCTCGGGGTGACCCACATCCTCTTAACCAGGTGGCTGCAACATATACACTTTTTCTTGCAAATCCCCATGCAAGAATGCATTCTTTACATCCATGATGTAAAGACCATTGCTTTGATGCAGCCACCACTGCTATCACAACTCTCACTGTTGCCATCTTGGCAACTGGGCTGAAAGTTTTCTCATAATCAATGCCATATGTCTGCGCATATCCTTTGGCTACCAATCTAGCCTTGTACCTGTTTATGCTTCCATCACTGTTATGTTTTACTTTGTACACCCACTTGCATCCAATGGCTTTCTTGCCTTCAAGCAATCGCACTAAATCCCAAGTCTCATTTCCATATAGTGCATTCATCTCCTCATCCATAGCTTTCTCCCAACACACATTTCCAACAGCCTCATCAATGCATGTGGGCTCAACAACCTGCATAACCTTTGCCATATATGCATAGTGATGTGCCACATAACCATCATAGGTAAATCTCTGCACAGGATTTTTCACTCTCCCAGATCTTCGCAGCTTCTCATTCATGGCTTCCATAGCCTTCTTTACACCAGGTGTTCTCATAGCTAGGATCCCAAGCTCCTCACATCAAGACTCATATCTGAGCCACTAGACTCTCCATCAACATGAGAATGCCCTGCAAAAATGTCAGGCATACCAAGGGACTCAACCACTTTCTCTTTTCCTTTACGTGATGTACTAATCACATTTGCAGGACTGGTATTATGATGCAGCCTGCTACTCCATGGTCTATCAACAGACCCACTAGATGAGGACTCTCCTGGTCCACTCAAAGACTGTGATTGCTGACCTGCATTCTGTGCAACCACACTTCCACTCACATCAGCCCCAATAGCTTCTTTTTCAGCAGCATACTAGCTGCTCATCTCATCAAAGACAACATCCCTGCTTACCCTCAACTCACGTGTATAGCAGGGTTATAACACCTGTATCCCTGCTTACCCTCAACTCACGTGTAGCAGGGTTATAACACCTGTATCCCTTTTGCTCAAGGAAATATCCAATAAACACACATTTTTTAGCTTTTGGATCCAGCTTAGTTCTCAGCTCATCTGGCACATGCACATATGCAATGCATCCAAAGACTTTCAGATGAGACAAATTTGGTTTTCTGCCAGTAAACCTCTGCTCTGGAGTTACATCATGTATGGCTGTAGTTGGAGTCCTGTTCATGATGTATACTGCTGTAGAAACAGCCTCAGCCCAATAGCTATGCGGCATATTCTTCTCTTCCATCAATGCTCGTGGAATCTTAGCAATGTGCCTATTTTTCCGCTCAGCAACTCCATTTTGCTGGGGAGTGTATCTGCATGTAAACTGTCTCCGAATACCATTCTTCTTCAAAAATTCAGAGAACTCATTGGAGAAGTACTCTCCCTCTCTATCTGACCTTAGGCACTTTACATATTTCCTTGTTTGCTTTTCAACCAAAACTCTGAAATTCTGAAAGTGAGTGAACACCTCACTCTTCTCCTTCATGAAATATACCCACACTTTCCTTGTGTGGTCATCAATGAAAGTCACATAATACCTGCAGCCTCCCATAGATATGGTCTTCGTAGGACCCCATACATCTGAATGCACAACATCTAGTGCATTTCTGCTCACATATCTGTTACGTGGAAACACATGCTTTGTTTGCTTCCCAAATTGGCATGCTTCACATATTTTCTGCATACCTTCCACTTTAAATTTTGGCAGCCCTGTCACAATTCCTTTAGTCTGCATAGACTTCAATCTCTGCACATTCACATGTCCAATCCTTTTATGCCAAATTTCTGTGTCTGCAACAATTCCTGAACCGTTTGCAAACATCGCAGCACCATTCCTCGACTTCTATAACCTTGATCCACAAATCAATTTGAAGGGTCTCATTAGGGGAAGGTTGAGGTCTATAGGGGCCCTTTAAGATGCCATGTGATTAAAAGGTTATTAAGAAAATGAGCCAATCGTGTGATGCCATGTATACAAAAATGTTGGGTGATTAAAGGTGGTCAAAAGATTCTCTAGAAGATGCCTTTTTGTACTTTTCATTTCCAAAAAGTGAGGGGAAAGTTTTTGAAATTTTGGATGTCCATAACTTCTACATATGAGCTCAAAATTTGTCGGAGATTATAGATCCAAAATCTACTCGTCGAGCTCTTTCCATAGATATGTCACATGATATAGTTTTGCTCGCTCGATTTCAAATTCAATTTTGGTAGGAAACTTTGAAATTCAAACTTCTAGCCGTTTGAAGAACAAGAAGGTATCTAAAGTCAAAGAAACTTAACGTTTTAACAAAAAGTCATTAAAATCATAATATGGCAGCTTAAAGGGCCCCTATAGACCTCAACCTTCCCCTAATGCAACTTAGTTTCAGATTTGGTGGAGTTTTGAGTGTATTTTTCTAAACTGGTCACACCTCGAAACTGACGAAAGAGTTTTGAGTGTATTTTTCTAAACTGGTCACACCTCCTTTCCTCGAAACTGACGAAAGAGTTTGGTCTTGGTCATAGTCTGATTCAAGGTTCGGTCAGATAAGATTTTTCCTGAACTATCTTTCTCGAAAAGGTTTGATAATTAAGTTACTATTTTACTAAATTTCTTTCTTCGAATATTCACTTAACTGATTTCTAAATTAGTTACAAATTCCAATGAGGAATAAATTAATCATTTATCTGAATATTTCGATCTCGATAGATTTCCTGAATTTTCTTTTTATAATCCGTGTTGTGAATATAAAATGATAGAAATTTCTCTCTTAGAGTATTTAGTTACTCATTTATCAAATACTCAGAATTTAAACATAGAATTTAAGAGAATTCTAATTCTGATATAAAAATTCTTTATGCATCAAAATCAACTTCAATGGGAATAACACTTTTATAAAAAAAATCCTTTTATGCATATATTTATGCATAAAATCAAATTTAATAGGAATAATACTTTTAAAATAAAAAGAATTTCTTTATGCATCTATTTATGCATAAAAATAAATTTTTATAAGAATAATGCTTTTATAATTAAAAAAAACCTTTATGCATCTTTCTATGCATAAAAATCAAATTTAATAAGAAAAATACTTTTATAATAATAAAATTTCCTTTATGCATCTTTCTATGCATAAAAATCAAATTTAATAAGAATAACACTTTTGTAATTAAAAAAATCCTTTATGCATCTTTCTATGAATAAAAATCAATTTTAATAAGAATAACACTTTTGTAATAAAAAAATTCCTTTATGCATCTTTCTATGTATAGAAATCAAATTTAATAAGAATAACACTTTTGTATTTAAAAAAATCCATTATGCATCTTTCTATGCATAGAAATCAAATTTAATAAGAATAACACTTTTGTAATTAAAAAAAATTCCTTTAAGCATCTTTCTATGCATAAAAATCAAATTTAATAAGACTAACACTTTTGTAATTAAAAAATTTTCTTTATGCATCTTTCTATGCATAAAAATCAAATTTAATAAGAATAACACTTTTATAATAAAAAATTCCATTATGCATCTTTTTATGCATAGAAATCAAATTTAATAATTAATATCAGTGATATCCATGCATATTCATAGGTGAATATGTACATGGAGTAATTCAAATATTTCTTTTAGATGCAAAAATGGTGGGAATTACTCTTTTGGAAAAACATCAAATCAAACTTTCTTTTTTCACAAAATTTTGGACACAAAATTTTGGAAAAGTATGCCATAACCTCCTTTTTGTATGGCTGACCGTTTCTCATTTTTATCTTTCTTCTCTTAACTTAATTAACCCAATTTAGAATTATAGAACTCTAATCTACACAACTTTCTAAATTCAAGAGAGTAAATAATAAGAAGAGTTTAATTAATCACTAGATAATCTTTCTAGGATTAAGAAAGGTTGGAATGTAAAGAAGAGAAGGGGGTGGCCTTTTCATCAAAGGCATAGCGTTTGAATTTAATTCAATCATTTTCAAAACATAGATTTTTCATTAAAATTCATAAACAAAGTAAGAAAATTAGCTTGCATGGAGCTTGTAAGCTCTCCTTTGGCTTGAATGATTGAGGTTTCTACTCTTTTTTGAAGAAAGAGTGGCCACCAATTCACTTTGGAGAGGATTAGGCCAAAAAAGTTGAATTATTAAAAAATTCAATGTAGATGGCTCAAGACAGGAGTAGAGTAATAGTGCATAAACACCATTAAGATTTTACAAAGGAGGAGGCTTCAATTTATAAGAAAAAGTGAGCCTCTAACCAAGCAAACTGATTCTAGAATTTTCCAGATCAGTTTGGTCAATTTTTGACCATTTTTGGGTCAGTTTAGCTTACTTTTTGGATCTAGTTTTGAAATAGGAGAGAGGAGAGATGAAAATATCTCATTTTATTGATTAAAAATTAGGGGTAATGATGAGAAAAAGGTGCATACTTCATTAGGGGAGATCCCCACACTGAGGTGTCAAAAATGCATCACATCCTCTAAATATCTCATTTTTTAACTAATATCTCTTAATTTTTAACTAATAAACCTTGTACTCAGGTCAACTCTTCATCTTATGTGAGCATCTACTTATTTTTGGATATTTTCTTTTATTCTTTGGATTTATCTCATCCCAACACTTGGATGAATCCTATTGGTCCATATAAACCTTAGTTGGACCATAATCTAAAAATTTCTGAAAATCTGGACCCTTAGACTAAGGTCATTTATACCTATTTTCAGTTAAATCCAATTGCACATTGGAAAGTTCTTTTTGAATTTCTGTTTCAGGAGAAACCATTTTAGATACTAGGAGGATTTTTATATCAAAAAATATCTCAATTTTGAATTATCTCTCTCTCCAGGCCAAAATAGGGTAAAACACGATCTTTCTTTTATTTCAGAGAGGGGAATAATTATAAGATCAGAAGGGAAGGTTCTTACACTTGTACACCTCAAAAGCTGGAGGGAGGAATCTTACATCCTAACCCACTTAAAAAACGCGAGATGTCCTCATCTCGCAACTGAAGGACAACTCTTTTCCATTAAGATCCAACTGATTCTGGGATTCCTTATATTCTGGTGAACCCAACAGAATCTTGGGATAAAGATCCCTTATATAGAACTATCAGATAACAATTCTTTCAGATCATATCATTCATATCCTTAACACAATAATGGTCCATTACACCGAAATTTTCATCTGAACATTCCTCCATGGGAATTTCAATTATACAGGTTTTTAATTTGTCATCCCTTAACTTGATCCACTGGGTCAAGTGTTAACAGTAGAAATCTATCAGCACAATCCACTAATCTCATAGTGATTTGTTGAAGTCATTATCGTCATACTAGAGGGACTCGTCCCATTCATCCTCATTGTGTTTTTGCTCAGCTTATCGCTTTTCAACCAAAATTCAGGAATCATCAATTTTTAATCAGAATCCAAATCAACTCATCAGTTCTCAACCAGAGTTTTAAAATCATACCAACCACTTCGAATTCGCCATCTGGATAGCAGTTTTGTTTATAATTGTAAGGTCTTAGATTTACTCGTATATACTGTCAATAAGAGTTGTAGTTATATCCTCGGTATATACGGGTAGTCACAGTCCTTGGAATTATAAGATAAATACCATCATGTCTAGGCCTCAAGCAAGTCAGGGATTCCATACAATTGCGGTACTTCCATTTGAAGACCCAATTACCTATTTATGAATCTTCATTCTGAATATCAATTTGCATGAATTTCATCACACAATTACAACCTTTTTATGCTACTTCATAAATTTTTGACATTTCTAGTTTCTCGATTGATCCACTTTACTCAATTCACTCTGATACCAACTGAAAGATCCCTGTTTCCACCACGCAACGAATTTTGGGGTGCTAGCAGTGGAAGTAGCACTTCTTGTGGGGGCAGGGTCCCTCAATCAGGGCCTCGCCCACGTATATCCGGACAAGAGACCAATCCCTCGGTTCTTCCAAACCCGAGCCTGGAAAAAACTTCCCTCGTCAGAAAGCACACGCGATTCCTCCAGGATATTTTTACTCTAACGTAGTCAAGAGCCTTAATTAACTGAATTGATCTGACCGAACCCGTAAGTCCCATAGTCAGATCAAGGAAAAGACTTGCACGTGGATCATAGAGACCAACGCTTTTTTCCTCATTGAGAGGCATAGCCATTGATTCTTTTCCATAGAATAATTTTTATCTGGGATTTACTTCATCTATCGTACCATAACAAAATTGAGTCTCATTTAGGGATCCATCGATCCAGCCTACTAACCCCATCCAGCCCCGCGGGTTAGCCAACTGCCCAACCACTGTGGTGATGGGATCCATTTAAGAATTTTGGTTAGGTTTTGTCCCAGGTACTTGGGAAAAGAGTTCCCAGGCCCCCTAGCCGGATATTCATTGGAACTTAAAACTAGTCACACCACTTACACACCCAATATTAAATTGCTTTTTTCACAGATTCAGCTGTCTATAAAACAATCTTTTAATGAAACTATAGTATCAATGATCATAATCCTCTAAAATATCCGGTTGAATCCCAATTTCTAATTTTTCCTTCATCGGTGTACCTATGGCATCATTGGCCAACCAGAATGCTCACCACTTGTCCACTCAGGGGCCTTTTCAATAGTTCCTAGCTCATAGTACCCGGCAATATAATCACTTAAACAAAAATCAAAATCAAATCTCGGTTGAAGATTAGCAAGATCAATTGAGCCATGGACTCATCCGTTGAGGACCACCAAGGTCAATCAACCAGATCCAGGCCCGAATTCAGAAAACAACTCTTACTCCTTGATCCAAATATCTTCCTCAATGCACATGTGGGTATCTTTGGTGATCCAGAGCTCGAGCATCGTATGGTCAGCACCCTCTAGGATCCTTCGCAGGTCACCTAGCACTTCACTCATAGGCCGCTTCCTTGGTCCCTCATCCACCATACCGGAAGCTTACCATTTAAATGGAACCGAGGCTGGTCAAGACCTCGGTTGACTTTGCTACGCGAGACATCCTCCGCTAACTCTCCGTCTCAGATGTTCAACTTTATCAGTTAGGTCTCCATGACCTCGTTCACAAGATGGTCAAAATGCTTTCCCAGCATTCTTGACATAAAACAGTCATTTAAAAACAGGTCATAAATACAGTTTCTATAACGAACTCTCGTCTTTCCACATTGTTCCACATCAATCCACATTATTTAATCCACATCCATTTCATATGTATTCCCATTCTCATCCAATCACACCATTTTCATCTCATCACATCTTTCCTCATTTATCCTCATCAGATCTCATCCACTCGCATCTACCCATATCCATATCTCATCACATCACATTCATTCACATCTCATCCATTCATATCTACCCCGATCCGCATCACATCCATTTCACCTCACATCTCATTCATTCACATCTATCCTGATTCACATGACATCTCATTCATTCACAATACATCCATTTTACCTCACATCTCATTCATTCACATCTATCCCGATTCACATCACATCCATTTCACATCACATCTCATTTATTCACATCCCGATGCACATCACATCACATCTCATCCATTCACATCCCATATCATTCATTCACATTCCGATTCACATGACATCACATCTCATTCATTCACATTCTGATTCACATCACATCTCATTCACTCACATCTATCCATTTCACATCACATCACCTCCATCCATTCACATCCATCACATCACATTCATTCTCATCACCATCCCATCACATACATTCTATCCTCATAACATCACATCACATCTATCCACATCATATCTCATTCATACACATCTCATATCATTCATCCACATCCATCCAATCGTTCACATGTACGACTACCCACATTTATCCATACATTCGTATCTATCACTTCACATCCACATATATTCATGTCACATCACATCACATTCTTTCACATCCACATCCACATCCATTCTTTCACATACACATCCACATCCATTCTTTCACATACACATACACATCCATTCTTTCACATACATATCCACATCCATTCTTCACATACACATCCACATCCATTCTTCACATACACATTCAGATCCATTCTTCACATACACATTCACATCCATTTTCATCACATATCATCCATTCACATTCCATATCATTCATTTACATCCCGATTCACATATACATTCACATCCATTCTTCACATACACATTCACATCCATTTTCATCACATATCATCCATCCTTCACATACACATTCACATCCATTTTCATCACATATCATCCATTCACATCCCATATCATTCATTTACATCCTGATTCACATGACATTGCATCTCATCCATTCATTCACATCTATCTGATTCACATGTCATCACATTTATTCACTCAAGGACCACTTTCTCGGCCCTCGCCCATTGTACCGGAAGCGCACTGGTTTTCAACCATACTGAGGTTGTTCTTAGAAAAACATATACCAAATGCTTCTTCCAGCATTCTGGCATAGACAGTCCTTTAGGAAAATAGGGTTTCTATACAAGTTTTCAGTTCGATTTTCTTTTGAATACAAGGAGTATTTCTTGAATCAGTATCCCCAAAACTTCTTGATCAGGATTCAGAATTTCATACCAAAATTTCTCGAATTCTATAACCTTGATCCACAAATCAATTCGAAGGGTCTCAACTTAGTTTCAGATTTGGTGGAGTTTTGAGTGTATTTTTCTAAACTGGTCACACCCTTCTTTCCTCGAAACTGACAAAAGAGTTTGGTCTTGGTCATAGTTTGATTCAAGGTTTGGTCACATAAGATTTTTCCTAAACTATCTTTCTCGAAAAGGTTTGATAATTTAGTTACTATTTTACTAAATTTCTTTCTTTGAATATTCACTTAACCGATTTCTAAAATAGTTACGAATTCCAATGAGGAATAAATTAATCATTTATCTGAATATTTCGATCTCCATAGATTTCATGAATTTTCTTTTTACAATCCGTGTGAATATAAAATGATAGACATTTCCCTTTAGGAGTATTTAATTACTCATTTATCAAATACTCAGAGAATTTAAACATAGAATTTAAGAAATTTCTAATTTTGATATAAAAATTCTTTACGCATCTATTTATGCATAAAAAACAACTTCAATGGGAATAACACTTTTATAATAAAAATCCTTTTATGCATCTATTTATGCATAAAATCAAATTTAATAGGAATAACACTTTTAAAATAAAAAGAATTTCTTTATGCATCTTTTTATGTATTATAAAATCAAATTTTATAAGAATAATGCTTTTATAATTAAAAACAAATTCCTTTATGCATCTTTCTATGCATAAAAATCAAATTTAATAAGAAAAACACTTTTATAATAAAAAAACTTTCCTTTATGCATCTTTCTATGCATAAAAATCAAATTGAATAAGAATAACACTTTTTAATTAAAAAAATTTCTTTATGCATCTTTCTATGTATAAAACTCAATTTTAATAAGAATAACACTTTTGTAATAAAAACATTCCTTTATGCATCTTTCTATGCATAGAAATCAAATTTAATAAGAATAACACTTTTATAATAAAACAAATTCCATTATGCATCTTTCTATGCATAGAAATTAAATTTAATAAGAATAACACGTTTGTAATAAAAAAAATTCCTTTATGCATCTTTCTATGCATAAAAATCAAATTTAATAAGAATAACACTTTTGTAATAAAAAATTTTCTTTATGCATCTTTCTATGCAGAAAAATCAAATTTAATAAGAATAACACTTTTATAATAATAAAAAATTCCATTATGCATCTTTCTATGCATAGAAATCAAATTTAATAATTAATATCAGTGATATCCATGCATATTCATAGGTGAATATGTACATGGAGTAATTCAAATATTTCTTTGAGATGCAAAAATGGTGGGAATTACTCTTTTGGAATAACATAAAAACAAACTTTCTTTTTTCATAAAATTCAAGAAAATTTTGCCATAACCTCCTTTGTATGGCTGACCATTTCTCATTTTTATATTTCTTCTCTTAACTTAATTAATCCAATTTAGAATTAAAGAACTCTAATCTACACAATTTTCTAAATTCAAGAGAGTAAACAATAAGAAGAGTTTAATTAATCACTAGATAATCTTTCAAGGATTAAGAAAGGTTGGAATGTAAAGAAGAGAAGGGGGTGGCCTTTTCATCAAAGGCATAGCATTTGAATTTAATTCAATCATTTGCAAAACATAATAATCAAGAAAACCATAGATTTTTCATTAAAATTCATAAACAAAGTAAGAAAATTAGCTATTTTGGAGCTTGTAAGCTCTCCTTTGGCTTGAGGGATTGAGGGTTCTACTCTTGTTTGAAGCGAGAGTAGCCACCAATTCACTTTGGAGAGGATTAGGCCAAAAACAATTGAATTATTAAAAAATTCAATGTAGATGGCTCAAGACAGGAGTAGAGTAACAGTGCATAAACACCATTAAGATTTTACAAAGGGAGAGGCTTCTATTTATAGGAAAAAGTGAGCCTCTAACCAAGCAAACTGATTCTAGAATTTTCCAGATCAATTTCGTCAATTTTTGACCATTTTTGGGTCAGTTCAGCTTACTTTTTGGGATGTAGTTTTGAAACAGGAGAGAGGAGAGATGAAAATATCTCATTGTATTGATTAAAAATGGGAGGTAATGATGAGAAAAAGGTGCGTACTTCTTGAGGGGAGATCCCCACACTGAGGTGTCAAAAATGCATCACATCCTCTAAATATCTCTTTTTTTAACTAATATTTCTTAATTTTTAACTAATAAACCTTGTACTCAATCAACTCTTCATCTTATGTGAGCATTTATGCATTTTTGGATATTTTCTTTTATTCTTTGGATTTATCTCATCCCAACACTTGGATTAATCCTATTGGCCCATAGGAACCTTAATTGGATCATAATCTATTTTTTTTGACAGAATCTTGGGATAAAGATCCCTTATATAGAACTCATCATCAGATAACAATTCTTTGAGATCATATCATTCATATCTTTAACACAATAATGGTCCATTAGACCAAAATTTTCATCTGAACGTTCCTCCATGGGAATTTCAATTATAGAGGTTTTTAATTTGTCATCCCTTAACTTGATCCACTGGGTCAAGTGTTAATAGTAGCAATCTGTTAGCACAATCCACTAATTTGATAGTGATTTTCTGAAGTCATTATCGTCATACCAGTTATTACGAACATCATCACACAGGGACTCGTCCCATTCATCCTCATTGTGTTTTTGCTCAGCTTATCGCTTTTCAACCAAAATTCGAGAATCATCATTTTTCAATCAGAATCCAGATCAACTCATCGGTCCTCAACCAGAGTTTTAAAATCATACCAACCACATTCGAATTGGTCATCTGGATAGCATTTTTGTTTATAATTGTAAGGTCTTAGATTTACTCGTATATACTGCCAGTAAAGAGCTACAGTTATATCCTCAGTATATACGAGTTGTTATGGTCCTTGGAATTATAAGGTAAATACCATCATGCCTAGGCCTCAAGCAAGTCAGGGATTCCATACAATTGTGGTACTTCTATTTGAAGACCTAATTACCTATTTATGAATCTTCATTCTGAATATCAATTTGTATGAACTTCATCACAAATTACAACCTTTTACTACTACTTTATAAATTTTTGACATTTCTGGTTTCTCGATTGATCCACTTTAGTCAATTCGCTTTGATACCAGATAAAAAATCCCTGTCTCCACTGCGCAACAAATTCTAGGGTGCTAGCAGTGGAAGTAGCACTTCTTGCAGGAGGCAGGGTGCCTCACTCGGGGCCTCGCCCACCTATATCCGGACAAGAGACTAATCCCTTGGTTCTTCCAAAACCAAACGTGGAAAAAACTTCCCTCTCTCGAAAAGTACGCGCGATTCCTCCAGGATATTTTTTACTCTAACGTAGTCAAGAGTGTTAACTAACTGAACTGATCTGACCGAACCCGTAAGTCCCATAGTCAGATCAAGGAAAAGACTTGCACTTGGATCATAGAGACCAACGCTTTTTTCCTCATTGAGGGAGGCATAGCCGTTATAGAATAATTTTTATCTGGGATTTACTTCATCTATTGTACCATAACAGAACTGAGTCTCATTTAGGGATCCATCGATCCAGCAACCTACTAACCCCATCGGCGGTCCCGTGGGTTAGCCAACTGCCCAACCACTGTGGTGATAGGTTAGGTTTTGTCCCAGGTACCAGGGAAAAGAGTTCCCAGGCCCCCTAGCCGGATATTCATGCAAACTTCAAACTAGTCACACCACTTACACACCCAATATGAAATTATCTTTTTCACAGATTCAGCTGTCTTCAAAACAATCTTTTAATGAAACTATAGTATCAATGATCATAATCCTCTAAAATATCCGGTTGAATCCTAATTTCCAATTTTTCCTTCATCGGTGTACGTATGGCATCATTGGCCGACCAGAATGCTCACCACCTGTCCACTCAGGGGCCTTTTCGATAGCTCCTAGCTCATAGTACCCGGCAATATAATCACTTAAAAAAAATCAAAATCGAATCTCCGTTGAAGATCAGCAAGATCAACCAACAGATCCATATAAAAAAGCCATGGACTCATCCGTTGAGGACCAGCAAGGTCAATCAACCAGATCCATACCCCGATTCAGAAAACAACTCTTACTCCTTGATCCAAATATCTTCCCCGACGCACGTGTGGGTATCTTTGGTGACCCAGATCCTGAGCACCGTATGGTCAGCACCCTCTAGGATCCTTCGTAGGTCACCTAGCGCTTCACTCATAGGCCGCTTCCTTGGTCCCTTATCCACCATACTAGAACCTTACCATTTAAATCAAACCGAGTCTCGTAAAGACCTCGACCGACTTTGCTACGCAAGACATCCTCCGTTGACTCTCCGTCAGTTGTTGCAACTTTATCAGTTAGGTCTCCACGACCTCGTTCATAAGACAGTCAAAATGCTTCCCCAACATTCTTGACATAAAATAGTCATTTAAAAACAGGTCATAAATACAGTTTCTATAACGAACTCTTGTCTTTCCACATTGTTCCACATCAATCCACATTATTTAATCCACATCCATTTCATATGTATTCCCATTCTCATCCAATCACATCATTTACATATGTATTCCCATTCTCATCCAATCACATCATTTCATCTCATCACATCTTTCATCATTCCCATTCTCATCCAATCACATCACTTTCATCTCATCACATCTTTCCTCATTTATCCTCATTAGATCTCATCCACTCGCATCTACCCATATCCACATCTCATCACATCACATTCATTCACATCTCATCCATTCATATCTACCCCGATCCACATCACATCCATTTTACCTCACATCTCATTCATTCACCTCACATCTCATTCACATCACATCCACTTCACGTCACATCTCATTTATTCACATCCCGATTCACATCACATCCACTTCACGTCACATCTCATTTATTCACATCCCGATTCACATCTCATTCATTCACATCCCGATTCCTATCACATCACATCTCATCCATTCACATCCCATACCATTCATTCACATCGCAATTCACATCACATCTCATTCACTCACATCTATCCATTTCACATCACATCACCTCCATCCATTCACATCCATCATATCACATTCATTCATATCCATCACATTCATTCTCATCACCATCCCATCACACCTCATTCACTCACATCTATCCATTTCACATCACATCACCTCCATCCATTCACATCCATCACATCACATTCATTCATATCCATCACATTTATTCTCATCACCATCCCATCACATACATTCTATCCACATAACATCACATCACATCTATCCACATCATATCTCATTCATACACATCTCATCCATTCATCCACATCCATTCAATCGTTCACATGTAGTACGACTACCCACATCTATCCATACATTCATATCTATCACTTCACATGTACGACTACCCACATCTATCCATACATTTGTATCTATCACTTCACGTCCACATATATTCATGTCACATCACATCTCTTTACATCACATGTAAGAAAGCATTATGGGCCCAAGGCCATGGACAACTAGTAAGTAGGTGTGAACTCTTGGGTGGAGTATAAATACCAATGTAAATGGGATTATGGCTCATTCATGATAATGTTATTTGTTCCAAGAATCAATGGTGAGCTTCTCCCGTGAGATGCTAAGTGGTGACTCCTTCATGAGCCACTCCCTTGGTGAGGGACTAACCCACCCCTGTTACTTTCTTTCATTGGTATCAGAGCATGGCTTTTGATCCATGATTTTTAATTTTCTTTTCTTCTTCTCATTTCGTGAGATTTCTGCTTCATTTGATTCATGGGGGAAGGGGATATGGCTAAGGTAGAGTTTGTGGTTCAAATCTGAGCACATGGACCTATTTTTTTTTAGAATGAGTGGACCAAATTGGGGAAAATTTCTAATCTTGATTAGCAGTTGTTAATCAAAAACGTTTTTTGTTTGGGAGCTTTCTTGCAAACCCTAGCCATGGAATCTCAACATGAGCAAAGGGCATTGAGTCTCTCATGTATCTAGCAATGTTTTATGAAGTATTTCACCTATTTTCCATGAGCAATGGGGCTCCCAATGTGGCTGAAAATCACTACCAAAGCTGCCCACGTTTTTCACCAAAGTGACCCTAATCTTCATCTCCTTCAACAAATTCAAGCATTAAGGCTTCCCGGGTGACATTGGTGAGTTGCTCCATCACTTCCTTACAATTTTGAAGCATTCTTTCAAGCTATGGAGTGAATTAGGGTTTTATTACACATAAAGCCCTAATTTTCAGAAATTGGACTTTAATCATGGCCATTCATGCTGCTCTTTATGCATTATGAATGCTTGAATGCTACACATAGCCATTCAATGCTATGCCTTGCATATTGGCATAAGTGAGCATAGCTTTTGGCACATTTGGGGGATTGAATAAAATGTTTTGGGTTGGAAGTCTGCTTTTTGGTGACCGTTTTCCATTGCCGGTTGCACGTTTTTGGTCATAACTCTCTCATACGAACTCCGTTTTTAGAGTTCTAGTACTCAAAACGACCGGCTCGTCGTCCTCTTCGAGACGAGCTATAGGTCTTGAGGTGCAGCATTCAGCAAGTGCTCTCTGTTTTCACTTTTGTACTGGATTTTCTAGTCCCGAGCGGGAACTCGTGCCCAGAACGCGACCCGAGATCACCGCTTTGTGACACTTGGATGTTGTTGGATGTGTTGTTGGATGTTGTTGATGATGGGATTGTAATGGAGCTATGAAAGGGCATGGTCATGATGCCATTATGATTTGTAAAATGATAAAAGCATGAGTCATGCTTACACATGTAAGTGATCTTACCCTCATCCCATTTGTGAATTCCAATCACATACACTCACCATTGCATTCACTTTCATTTCCTAGTGAATCTAGCAATGTGTGAGGGTACCTTGGCATGGGTTGGAGAGGCCAAGGGGAGCATGTCATGAATCTACCATGCCGTGATTGCCTTGGAAAAGCGGTATGGTGGAGGATTAGGTACATTGGTGGTGAAGACATGGCCTCAACCTTCACCTTGGAGGAAAACTTGGTGAAGGGGTGAGAAGTGCTTGGCCGGGAGATCGGCAAGCATCAACGCGCTTCATCGACATCAAAGCCATACTTGAGCCAAAGCAAAGCAAAGCAAAGCAACAAACCTCTACATCGACTCAAGTTGCATCATGACAAAGGGGTGATGCCATATGGATTTGCATGCAAAAATGCTTTGTGGTTGATGCCTTGCAATGGTCAAAATGCTTTGTGGATTGATACCTTGCAATGGTCAAGTGGTTAATGATGATACAAATGCATGGGTAGATTGAGATTTGCAAGCAAAAGCGGGGAAGTTATGGCAAAATTTTTGCAAAAACTTGCCTAGTTGCAGTCAGGGCAGAACCCTAAATTTTAGGGTTTACAAAGATTATTCCAAATCTGTCCTTGATGATTCTTAATCTACACATCAAGACCTTTCTAACAAGCCGAAGATCTCTGAAATCGGAGAAGTTTGGAGCGGTCAAAGTCAAAGTTTGACTTTCAGTCGGGACAGTTGACTGGTCAAAGGCAGTTGACTTTTTCAAATCTGTTTTTGGGGATCCTTATTAGTCTCATCGAGAGCTTTCCAACGATATAAAGATCATCAAAATCTGATATCGTTTGGATAGTGAACTAAAAGTTGGGCCTCTATTGCAAACCCTAAAACAGAGAGTACGTGCACACCAGATTTTTCTTGCCCCAGGCATTCAGCTCCAAGATCTTATCATTACGGATCTATCGAGCTAAAGAGAAGCAAAATCGAACTTGTCTCCAAAGAGTTTTGGCATATTTGGTGATTTGGTCACATTTTGGAGCAAAACAGTGAGCTAGTTTGCAAGTGGGACCAAATTTCATGCATGGAAATGACTAGAGGGGGACAAAACAAAGGAGTTCGGAGTGAGCAAGATGCTAAGCAACCCGAACCATTAATGGCTAGTGGATCTTCTACTATAGTTGGGGAGGATTCGACTTCAAATGCCACTAGTGATTCACAGCCATTGGAGACTTCTCAACCCATGGTGGGGACTACTCCGATCACGATGGACATGATGCTTAAAGCCATGGAGAGTATGTTCCAACGGGTTGAAGGTAACCTAGCTAGTCGGCAACAACAGTTTGGTGAGCAACTCATGGAACGCTTTGACAAGCGCCAACACTATCTTGGTGATATGATGCAGACGGGATTTAGAGACTTGGGTAATGCTATCAGTGGGTTGGCTTCTTCCAAGTCTAATCAAGAAGTGGATGACAATGTAATGGATAGTGCACACCATGAGTTCCGACATGAAAGATTGCCGCCTATGCATGAGGTAAACCATGGGAGACAGATGATGTCACACTCGTCTCAAGTGGATAAAGGAAAAAGGCCTATGGGTGATGCTTATCATGAGAAGTCAAATGCCAATGTTCCAAAAGCTACGTCCTTTATGCAGGATGCCAGAAGAAGTTATGAGCACAGAGGGCTAAAGGATGCATGTGATTGGGATTGGGAAGATGAGCAAATGCAAAGACACTTGGGTGAAGGAAGAGGATTTGATGATCCTAGAACACGGCAAAGAGGGCCAAGAATGCAGAATGACATGGATAAGACCGTGAAGGACAAAATCACATTCACAAAGTTCAAGGGAGAGTCAAACTCTATCGAAGACTTTGAAGAATGGGCAAACAAAATGGACCTCTACTTCGAGATCAGCCCGAGAAGTGAAATGTCAAAGGTTTACTTTGCTTCATTGCATTTGGAAGGCTTTGCTCATACTTGGTGGAGAAGGAAGCAATCACATGGTTATGTTATTTCTACTTGGGAAGCATTCAAGAATGACATGGCAGAGGAGTTTACTTCTCGAATGCAAAGGGATAACCACATTGTAGAATGGGACAAGATTGAACAAGTCACAACGGTGAAGGCCTATTCTCAAAAGTTTCTAAAACTTCTATTATACTTGGATGATTTTGATGAGCATTATCTAGTCGTCAAGTATATAAGGGGTTTGAAGACTCCTATTGGTGGTGATGTCAAAGCTCAAGAGCCGGCAACTTTGAAGAAAGCAATGATGCTTGCAGAAATTCATGAGGAAAAATATATGTCAAAGTGGGCTAACAAAGGCAACACCAAGGGAGAAGTGGTTACAAGAACGGATTTGAGTTCTCATGCAAATGCAAATGCAAGGCCTAACCTTCCAAGGTTTCCTACCGTGTATGGTAGAGGGTCTAATAGACTTCCATTTAAACCACCATTTATGTCCAACAAAGCTACATACAATGAGTCCAAGCCAGCAAATGGGGGTTCAAAAAGCAAGGTTATCAAGGAGGACCGTTTGCATGAAATGAGGCTCAAAGGTCTATGTTTCAAATGTGGAGAAAAATGGAACAAGGATCACTTCAAAGTATGCAAATCCAAGGATATGTCCATAAGCTACATTATCACTGAGGACAATGCTAATCATGAGGAGGAGGAATTCCTTGAATGCAATGATGCCTTAGGATGGGGAGATCCTCATGAGGGTGGAGGTTCTCATGATGATGGTTTTGATGAAGAAAATCCCGAGTTTCCTTTTGATCCGGGTGGGAAACTAAAGTTTGCTCATGACAAAATGGATGATGGGATGCCTCTATGCGTGTGGGACGAAGACAATAGTGCACATACTACCTTGTGTACAATCTCTCATGATGCTTATGCGGGAAGTAAGGGTGCCAACACATTGAGATTGAAGATCAAGGTGAATGGGAGAACAGCATATGCACTCATTGATACTGGAAGCACGCATAGTTTTGTCAATAAAAGGTCTTTGAACACTCTCAAAATGCAACCAACTTCTTTACCAAACAAGCACATGGTGCAAGTGGCCAATGGTGATTCAATGAGTTGCAATATGAAGTGTCAAAGTACAGAATTGGAGTTGTCCAAGAACTACTCTTGCAAAGTTGATCTTTTGGTGATTGAGTTGGGACCAATTGACATAGTACTTGGATGTGATTGGATGTCCACTTTGAACTCTTTTACCATGAACTTACAGAAAAGTTTCATGAGTTTTGTGCATCATGGAAGGGTTATTACATTGAATGGAATGCAAGGGTCCAAGCTCTTCATGATCAATGCTACTCAAATGAAGAAAGAGTTCAAGAAAGAGGGCTATGTTTATGTACTACAGCTTTGCAAAGAGGAAGATAATAGCAAAAAGGATTGCATCGAACATGTGGACATGGTTAAGCTACTCAAGGATTATGAAGATGTGTTTACCATGCCAAAATCAATGCCGCCAAAGAGGAGTGTTGATCATGCTATTGATTTGGAACCAAATGCCAAACCAATCAACAAGCCTCCCTATCGTTTGTCAAAGGTTGAAAAGGAAGAGGTGGCAAAGCAAGTAAAAGAACTCATTGACATGGGATGGGTTGAACCAAGTCAATCTCCTTTTGCTTCTCCGGTGCTACTTGTGAAGAAAAAGGATGGTACTTTTCGCATGTGCATTGATTACCGTGATTTGAATAAGATCACCATCAAAAATCGATTTCCAATACCAAGGGTGGATGATCTTTTGGATGAGTTGAAGGGTGCCACATGCTTTTCAAAAATTGATTTGCGTTCCGGATACCATCAAATAAGGATGAAAAGTGGTGATGAGTTCAAAACAGCATTTCGTACAGAAAGGGGTCTTTACCAATTCATGGTTATGCCGTTTGGATTATGCAATGCACCGGCAACTTTTCAAGCATTGATGAACAAAGTGCTTCAACCTTTCCTCTACAAGTTTGTATTGGTCTTTTTTGACGACATACTTATCTATAGCAAAGATGAGGAAGTGCATTTGAAGCACGTGAAAGAGGTTTTGGAGGTCTTGAGGCAAAACAAGTTGTATGTTAAGGAGACAAAATGTACCTTCATGGCACATGAGGTGGAATATTTGGGTCACATTGTGAGCAAGGATGGCATTTGTGTGGATCCAAAGAAAGTGGAATGTATTAGGAATTGGCCGGTTCCTTCAAACACTACTCAATTGAGGGGATTTTTGGGGTTATCTTCATTCTATAGGCGCTTTATTGCCCACTATGCAGAAATTGCAGCCCCAATGACGGATAAATTGAAGAAGGAAACCTTCTTTTGGGATGCCATTGCCAACAAAAGCTTTGAAGATATGAAGAAAATGCTCACATCAGCACCTATTTTGGTATGTCCAGACTTCACCAAACCTTTCACAATAAGGGCGGATGCAAGTGGAAGAGGGATTGGTGCGGTACTTTACCAAGACCATGGAGTCATTGCTTATGAAAGTAGAAAGCTGAATGACAAAGAAAGAGAACTCCATGTGTATGAGCAAGAGATGATTGCTATACTCCATGCTATCAAGAAATGGCACCATTACTTATATGGGAGTCATTTTTATGTGAGAAGTGATCATAGGGTGCTGAAGTATTTCCTCACACAACCCAATTTGTCTCCTAAGCAAAGAAGGTGGGTAGCAACACTACAAAACTATGATTTTGAAATCACATACACAAAGGGCAAAGAAAATGTGGTTGCCGATTCCTTGTCTCGTATGTGGGCCTGCTCATTGTATGCTATTTCTGAGGTGCATAAAGATTGGATCATGGAGATACAAGAAGAGTACTTGTTTGATGAAGAAACCTCACAAATAGTGCAGAAATTACAGCAAGATGTATGTGAAGAGTTACCCCATTATGAGCTGAAAAATGGTCTCCTCTACTACAAAGGAAAAGTCTACTTGGTTCCTACTTCATCATTTATCAAGAAGATCATGGAAGAGATGCATTGTACTCCTATGGCTGGTCATTTGGGTGTCTACAAAACCTTTGATGCAATAAGGAAAAGTTTCTTTTGGAAGGGGATGTGGAAGAGCATTCATGCTTATGTAAGTGGGTGCCGGTCATGTCAATTGAACAAGGATCCTACACATAAACCGGGAGGTTTGCTTCAGCCATTGCCCATTCCCGAAGGCAAATGGAGTCATATATCAATGGATTTCATTACTAACCTTCCGCGCACAAAGAAAGGGTGGGACAGCTTGTATGTTGTGGTGGATAGATTGACCAAAGTGGCCCATTTCATTCCTTCCAAGGTCACATATTCAGCCCAAAATGTTGCCAAGCAATTTGTTGATGGGGTTTTCAAGTTGCATGGTATGCCGTCACAAATTGTGAGTGATCGCGATGTCAAATTCATGAGCACTTTTTGGAGAACATTGTTTGAATATATGGGAACCAAGCTTACTCCAAGCACCGCCTATCATCCCGAAACCGATGGTCAAACAGAAAGAGTAAACAAATGGGTGGAAACATATCTACGCCACTATTGTCATGATACTCAAAGCACATGGGATGATTGGTTACCTTTGGCTGAGTTTGCTTACAACTCAACATATCATGTGAGCATTGGCATGTCACCCTTTGAGGCTTTATATGGTTACAAGGTCAATTTGCCTATGTTGGTGGGTACATATGAGACTTCTAACCATAATGCCAAGGAGGAAGCTGAAAGGATGCAAGCTTTGTTGCAACAATGCAAAAGTAATTTGAAGGTTGCACAAGAGAAAATGAGACAATATGCCAATGTTCATCGAAGACCATTGGAATTCAAACTGGGAGATTGGGTTCTTTTGAGAATACCAAAGTCAAGATATGCGTCTTTGAAGGGAAGCACAAACACCAAACTAGCTCATCGCTATTATGGTCCTTATCAAGTGATACGAAGAGTTGGGGAGGTTGCATATCAACTCTTACTTCCATCTACAACAAAGATTCATGATGTGTTTCATGTCTCTCACTTGAAAGGATATGTGGGTATGATCGATCAAATGGTTGATGAGTTACCTCCAATGAATGAAGAGGGAATGATTGAATACATTCCAGAAGCTATCTTGGGTACAAGGAAAAAGGTACTTCGCACTCGTACCTTGGTGGAGTATCTTGTTCAATGGAAGGGTTTACCTAAGGAAGAAGCTTCATGGCAACCTATTTCAGCATTGGAGGGATATGAAGCATTGATAGAGCAATATGGGTTGGTGTAAATTCAGCCAAATGGAACATTCTTCTCCGAATTTGGGGTATTCATTTGAGGTTTCGAGGACGAAACCATTGGGGAAGGGATGGTTTGTGAGAAAGCATTATGGGCCCAAGGCCATGGACAACTAGTAAGTAGGTGTGAACTCTTGGGTGGAGTATAAATACCAATGTAAATGGGATTATGGCTCATTCATGATAATGTTATTTGTTCCAAGAATCAATGGTGAGCTTCTCCCGTGAGATGCTAAGTGGTGACTCCTTCATGAGCCACTCCCTTGGTGAGGGACTAACCCACCCCTGTTACTTTCTTTCATCACACATCCACATCCATTCTTTCACATACATATCCACATCCATTCTTTCACATACACATCCACATCCATTCTTCACATGCATATGCACATCAATTCTTCACATACACATACACATCCACATCCATTCTTCACATACACATTCACATCCATTCTTCACATACACATTCACATCCATTTTCATCACATATCATCCATTCACATCCCATATCATTCATTTACATCCCGATTCACATGACATCGCATCTCATCCATTCATTCACATCTATCTGATTCACATGTCATCACATCTATTCACTCAGGGACCGCTTCGTCAGGCCTTCCCCATCGTACCGAAAGCGCACTGTTTTTCAACCATACTGAGGTTGGTCAAGACCTGAGCAGGCTTTGCCACGTGAGCCGTCCTTTGAACACTCCCTGCCAGATGATTGCAACCAAACTTCCCTTAGAAAAACATATACCAAATGCTCCTTCCAGCATTCTGGCGTAAGTTAGGCCTTTAGGAAAACAAGGTTTCTATGCAAGTTTTCAGTTTGATTTTCTTTTGAATACAAGGAGTATTTCTTGAATCAGTATCCCCAAAACTTCTTGATCGCAATTCAAAATTTCATACCAGAATTCCTCGAATTCTATAACCTTGATCCACAAATCAATTTGAAGGGTCTGAAGTTTTGAGTGTATTTTTCTAAACTGGTCACACCTTCTTTCCTAGAAACTGACGAAAGAGTTTGGTCTTGGTCAAAGTCTGATTCAAGGTTCGGTCACATAAGATTTTTCTTGAACTATCTTTCTCGAAAAGGTTTGATAATTCAGTTACTATTTTACTAAATTTCTTTCTTTGAATATTCACTTAACTGATTTCTAAATTAGTTATGAATTCCAATGAGGAATAAATTAATCATTTATCTGAATATTTAGATCTTCATAGATTTCCTAAATTTTCTTTTTACAATCTGTGTGAATATAAAACGATAAAAATTTCTCTCTTAGAGTATTTACTTATTCATTTATTAAATACTCATAGAATTTAAACATAGAATTTAAGAGAATTCTAATTTTGATATAAAAATTTTTAATGCATCTATTTATGCATAAAAATCATTTTCAATGGGAATAACACCTTTATAATAAAAATCCTTTTATGCATCTATTTATGCATAAAATCAAATTTAATAGGAATAACACTTTTAAAATAAAAAGAATTTCTTTATGCATCTTTTTATGCATAAAAGTAAATTTTTATAAGAATAACACTTTTATAATAAAAAAAATTCCTTTATGCATCTTTCTATGCATCAAAATCAAATTTAATAAGAAAAACACACACTTTTATAATAAAAAACTTTCCTTTATGCATCTTTCTATGCATAAAAATCAATTTTAATAAGAATAACACTTTTGTAATTAAAAAAATTTCTTTACGCATCTTTCTATGCATAAAAATCAATTTTAATAAGAATAACACTTTTGTAATTAAAAAATTCCTTTATGCATCTTTCTATGCATAAAAATCAAATTTAATAAGAATAACACTTTTATGATAAAAAACTTTCATTATGCATCTTTCTATGCATAGAAATAAAATTTAAAAGAATAACACTTTTGTAATAAAAAAAATTTCCTTTATGCATCTTTCTATGCATAAAAATCAAATTTAATAAGAATAACACTTTTGTGATAAAAAAATTTCCTTTATGCATCTTTCTATGCATAAAAATCAAATTTAATAAGAATAACACTTATATAATAAAAAATTCCATTATGCATCTTTCTATGCATAGAAATCAAATTTAAAAGAATAACACTTTTGTAATAAAAAAGATTTCCTTTATGCATCTTAATATGCATAAAAATCAAATTTAATAAGAATAACACTTTTGTGATTAAAAAAATTCCTTTATGCATCTTTCTATGCAGAAAAATCAAATTTAATAAGAATAACACTTATATAATAAAAACATTCCATTATGCATCTTTCTATGCATAGAAATCAAATTTAATAATTAATATCAGTGATATCCATGCATATTCATAGGTGAATATGTACATGGAGTAATTCAAATATTTCTTTTGCAAAAACGGTGGGAATTACTCTTTTGAAATAACATAAAAATAAACTTTCTTTTTTCACAAAATTGTGGAAAATTTTACCATAACCTCCTTTGTATGGATGACCATTTCTCATTTTTATCTTTCTTCTCTTAACTTAATTAATCCAATTTAGAATTATAGAACTCTAATCTACATGATTTTCTAAATTCAAGAGAGTAAACAATAAGAAGAGTTTAATTAATCACTAGATAATCTTTCTAGGATTAAGAAAGGTTGGAATGTAAAGAAGAGAACGGGGTGGCCTTTTCATCAAAGGCATAGCATTTGAATTTAATTCAATCATTTGCAAAACATAAAAATCAAGAAAACCATAGATTTTTCATTAAAATTCATAAACAAAGTAAGAAAATTAGCTAACATGGAGCTTGTAAGCTCTCCTTTGGCTTGAGGGACTGAGGGTTCTACTCTTGTTTGAAGCACTTTGGAGAGGATTAGGCCAAAAACAATTGAATTATTAAAAAATTCAATGTAGATGGCTCAAGACAGGAGTAGAGTAACAGTGCATAAACACCATTAAGATTTTACAAAGGGAGAGGCTTCTATTTATAGGAAAAAGTGAGCCTCTAACCAAGAAAACTGATTCGAGAATTTTCCAGATTAGTTTGGTCAATTTTTGACTATTTTTGGGTCAGTTCAGCTTACTTTTTGGGATCTAGTTTTGAAATAGGAGAGAGGAGAGATGAAAATATCTCATTTTATTGATTAAAAATTGGGGGTAATGATAAGAAAAAGGTGCGCACTTCATGAGGGGAGATCCCCACACTGAGGCATAAAAAATGCATCATTTCCTCTAAATATCTCATTTTTTAACTAATATCTCTTAATTTTTAAGTAATAAACCTTGTACTCAGTCAACTCTTCATCTTATGTGAGCATTTGCTCATTTTTGGGTATTTTCTTTTATTCTTTGGATTTATCTCTTCCCAACACTAGGATTAATCCTATTGGCCCATAGGAATCTTAATTAGACCATAATCCAAAAATTTCTGAAAATCTGGACCCTTAAGCTAAGGCCCTTTATACCTATTTTCAGTTAATTCCAATTGCACATTGGAAAGTTCTTTTTGAATTTCTGTTTCAGGAGAAACCATTTTAGACACTAGGAGGATTTTTATATCCAAAAATATCTCAATTTTTAATTATCTCTCTCTAGATATTTTCTCTCTCCAGGCCAAAACAGGGTAAAACAGGATTTTTCTTTTATTTTAGAGAGGGAAATAATTATAAGATTAGAAGGGAAGGTTCTTACACCTGTATACCTTAAAAGCTGGAGGGAAGAATCTTACATCCTACCCCACTTAAAAAACGTGAGATGTCCTCATCTCGCAGCTGGAGGATAACTCTTTCCCATTAAGATCCAACTGATTCTAGGGTTCCTTATAGTCTGGTGAACCCCAACAGAATCCTGGGATAAAGATCCCTTATGTAGAACTCATCATCAGATAACAATAATTTGAGATCATATCATTCATATCCTTAACACAATAATGGTCCATTACACCGAAATTTTCATGTGAACATTTCTCCATGGGAATTTCAATTATACAGGTTTTTGATTTGTCATCCCTTAACTTGATCCACTGGGTCAAGTGTTAACAGTAGAAATCTGTCAGCACAATCCACTAATCTCATAGTGATTTGCTGAAGTCATTATCATCATACCAGTTACGAACATCATCATAGGGACTCGTCCCATTCATCCTCATTGTGTTTTGGCTCAGCATATCGCTTTTCAACCAAAATTCAAGAATCATCAATTTTCAATCAGAATTCAAATCAACTCATCAGTTCTCAACCAGAGTTTTAAAATCATACCAACCACATTCGAATTCATCATCTAGATAGCATTTTTGTTTATAATTTCAAGGTAGATTTACTCGTATATACTGCCAGTAAAGAGTTGCAGTTATACACTTGGTATATACGGGTAGTCACGGTCCTTGGAATTATAAGGTAATACCATCATGTCTAGGCCTCAAGCAAGTTAGGGATTCCATGCAATTGCGGTACTTCCATTTGAAGACCCAATTACCTATTTATAAATCTTCATTCTGAATATCAATTTGTATGAATTTCATCACACAATTACAACCTTTTACATCTACTTCATAAATTTTTGACATTTCTGGTTTCTCGATTGATCCACTTTAGTCAATTTGCTCTGATACCAGCTGAAAGATCCCTGTCTCCACACCGGGCAATGAATTCTGGGGTGCTAGCAGGTGGAAGTAGCACTTCTTGTGTGGGGTAGAGTCCCTCACTGGGGGCCTCCCCCACGTATATCCGGACAAGAGACTAATCCCTCGGGCAATGAATTCTGGGGTGCTAGCAGGTGGAAGTAGCACTTCTTGTGTGGGGTAGAGTCCCTCACTGGTGGGGGCCTCCCCCACGTATATCCGGACAAGAGACTAATCCCTCGGTTCTTCCAAAATCGAACCCAGAAAAGACTTCCCCCTCGCTCGGAAAGCACGGGCGATTCCTCCAGGATATTTTTACTCTAACGTAGTCAAGAGTCTTAACTAACTGAAGTGATCTGACCGACGTATAAGTCGCATAGTCAGATCCAGGAAAAGACTTGTACTTGGATCATAGAGACCAACTCTTTTTTTCTCATTGAGAGGCACAGCCGTTGATTCTTTTCCATAGAATAATTTTTATTCGGGATTTACTTCATCTATCGTACCATAACAGAATTGAGTTTCATTTAGGGATCCATCGGTCCAGCCTAACCCCATCCAGTCTAGTGGGTTAGCCAACCGCCCAACCACTATAATGATGGGATCCATTTAAGATTTTGGTTAGGTTTTGTCCCCCGGGTACGAGGGAAAAGAGTTCCCAGGCCCCCTAGCCGGATATTCATGCAAACTTAAAACTAGTCACACCACTTACACACCCAATATGAAATTGCATTTTTCATAGATTCAGCTATCTTTAAAACAATCTTTTAATGAAACTATAGTATCACTGATCATAATTCTCTAAAATATCCGGTTGAATCCTAATTTCTAATTTTTCCTTCATCAGTGTACCTATGGCATCATTGGCCAACCAAAACGCTCACCACCTGTCTACTTAGGGGCCTTTTTTATAGTTCCTAGCTCATAGTACCCGGTAATATAATCACTTAAAAAAAGTCAAAATGGAATCTCTGTTAAAGATCAGCAAGATCAACCAATAGATCCATATAAAAGAGCCACGGACTCATCGGTTGTTGTTGAGGACCAGCAAGATCAATCAACCAGATCCATGCTTGAATTCAGAAAACAACTCTTACTCCTTGATCGAAATATCTTCCCCGACGCACATGTGGGTATCTTCGGTGACCCAGAGCCCGAGCACAGTATGGTCAGCACCTTCTAGGATCCTTCGCAGGTCACCTAGTGCTTCACTCATAGGCCGCTTCCTTGGTCCCTCATCCACCGTACCGGAAGCTCACCATTTAAATCGAACCGAGGCTGGTCAAGACCTCGGCTGACTTTGCTACGTGAGACATCCTCCGTTGACTCTCCGTCAGCTGTTGCAACTTTATCACTTAGGTCTCCACGACCTCGTTCACAAGACGGTCAAAATGATTCCCCAACATTCTTGACAAAAAACAGTCATTTAAAAACAGGTCATAAATACAGTTTCTATAACGAACTCTCGTCTTTCCACATTGTTCCACATCAATCCACATTATTTAATCCACATCCATTTCATACGTATTCCCATTCTCATCCAATCACATCATTTTCATCTCAGGGTTGTTGCAAGATCAGGGTGTCCAGTTTTATACTGGGACAATGCTTGGAGAGCAAATTTTGGGAGGCAAGGTACTTAAAATGAGATCAAGCAAATAATAGAAAATACGCTTATCCTTAAATTAACGTAATATAACTTAAATTAATATAAATTAGTCTAATTAATCAAAATTAATAAAAAATATGATGAAATGATAAACAAATGATCTTTCCATACTTAGAGTGATCCAATTTATTTTTCCATAGATGCACCATTACAAGTACACTAGTCCATATAGGTTTTAGATGATTCACATCAAAAATGTAATTTTACTAATTAGATTATTAATATTTGCAGGCCTTCTGATAGTCTGGAAGAATTTTGAAAAAGAGATCATTAAAAATCCAACCATTGGATTTGCAATTTTTACTAACCACCACATTCTACTAATGTCGCAGTATCTACCCACTCTTTTGATCTACAAGATTGAAGATTTTAAGTGGTAGCTATTGTGGGTACAAAAAGTGGCGTATATTATAACACTTCAAAGACCTTGAAATATTTAAAGGAAATAGACAAATATCTTAAAATTTTCTCAAAAAATCAAGTTAAGCTCCATATTATGTGAAGATCTAAGGTACAAAGTGGGAATCTCATATGAGTTTATATGTAAAAGATATTAGCATTTTATGGAATCAGTTCAAATTTGGGACAGGGTGTATACATTGACTTTGTACCTAAGAAAATGAGGACTTTTGACTATCTAATGCTTAATAAAATTATGCAACTATATTTCCAACTTTGAATATAATGTTCCAACAAAAGAACTTGAAACGAAATTCCTTCATTTACTAGGAGAGATTAGCCATTAAAGGTAAACAAATGCCTGTTTTTTTACTGTTTATAGGGTGCCTGAGTGGACAAAACTGGGCACCCTGATCTTGCAACCACCCCTCATCACATCTTTCCTCATTTATCCTCATGAGATCTCATCCACTCGCATCTACCCATATCCACATCTCATCACATCACATGTAGTTTTGAGTTTGATTTTCGTTTGAATACAAGGAGTATTTCTTGAATCAGTATCCCCAAAACTTCTTGATCGGAATTCAGAATTTCATACCAGAATTTCTCGAATTCTATAACCTTGATCCACAACTCAATTTGAAGGGTCTCAACTTAGTTTCAGATTTGGCGGAGTTTTGAGTGTATTTTTCTAAACTCGTCACACCTTCTTTCCTCAAAACTGACGAAAGAGTTTGGTCTTGATCATAGTCTGATTCAAGGTTCGAGTCGGAGAAGATTTATCTTGAACTATCTTTCTCGAAAAGGTTTGATAATTCAAATCCATTATGCATCTTTCTATGCATACAAATGTAATTTAATAATTAATATCAGTGATATCCATGCATATTCATAGGTGAATATGTACATGGAGTAATTTGAATATTTCTTTTAGATGCAAAAAGTGAGAATTACTCTTTTGGAATAACATTAAATCAAACTTTCTTTTTTCATAAAATTTTGAAAAATTTTACCATAACCTCCTTTTTGTATGGCTGACCATTTCTCATTTTTATCTTTCTTCTCTTAACTTAATTAACCCAATTTAGAATTATAAAACTCTAATCTACACAACTTTCTAAATTAAAGAGAGTAAACAATAAGAAGAGTTTAATTAATCACTAGATAATCTTTCTAGGATTAAGAAAGGTTGGAATGTAAAGAAGAGAAGGGGGTGGCCTTTTCATCAAAGGCATAGCATTTGAATTCAATTCAATCATTTTCAAAACATAGATTTTTCATTAAAATTCATAAACAAAGTAAGAAAATTAGCTTGCATGGAGCTTGTAAGTTCTCCTTTGGCTTGAGGGATTGAGGGTTCTACTCTTGTTTGAAGCAAGAGTGGCCACCAATTCACTTTCGAGAGGATTAGGCCAAAAATAATTGAATTATTTAAAAATTCAATGTAGATGGCTCAAGACAGGAGTAGAGTAATAGTGCATAAACACCATTAAGATTTTACAAAGAGGGAGGCTTCTATTTATAGGAAAAAGTGAGCCTCTAACCAAGCAAACTGATTCTAGAATTTTCCAGATCAGTTTAGTCAATTTTTGACCATTTTTAGGTCAGTTCAGCTTACTTTTTGGATCTAGTTTTGAAATAGGAGAGATGAAAATATCTCCTACTTCATGAGGGTGATGATGATGAGAAAAAGGCGCCTACTTCATGAGGGGAGATCCCCACACCGAGGTGTCAAAAATACATCATTTCCTCTAAATATCTTAATTTTTAACTAATAAACCTTGTACTCAGTCAACTCTTCATCTTATGTGAGCATTTACTCATTTTTGGGTATTTTCTTTTATTCTTTGGATTTATCTGATCCCAACTTGGATTAATCCTATTGGCCCATAGGAACCTTAATTGGATCATAATCCAAAAATTTCTGAAAATCTGGACCCTTAGGCTAAGGTCCTTTATACCTATTTTCAATTAATTCCAATTGCACATTGGAAAGTTCTCTTTGAATTTTTGTTTTAGGAGAAACCATTTTAGACACTAGGAGGATTTTTATATCAAAAAATAAATCAACTTTGAATTACCTCTCTCTAGACATTTTCTATCTCCAGGCCAAAACAGGATAAAATAGGATCTTTCTTTTATTTCAGAGAGGGGAATAATTATAAGATCAAAAGGGAAGGTTCTTACACAAATACACCTCAAAAGCTGGAGGGAGGAATCTTACATCCTACCCTACTTAAAAAACGTGAGATGTCCTCAAAAGGTTCTTACACCTATACACCTCAAAAGCTGGAGGAATCTTACATCCTACCCTACTTAAAAAACGCGAGATGTCCTCATCTCACAGCATTTTTGTTTATAATTTCAAGGTCTTAGATTTACTCATATATACTGCCAGTAAAGAGTTGTAGTTATACCCTCGGTATATACGGGTAGTCACGATCCTTGGAATTATAAGGTAAATACCATCATGTCTAGGCCTCAAATAAGTTAGGGATTCCATACAATTGTGGTACTTCCATTTGAAGACCCAATTACCTATTTATGAATCTTCATTATGAATATCAATTTATATGAATTTCATCACATAATTACAACCTTTTACTGCTACTTCATAAATTTTTGACATTTCTGGTTTTTCGGTTGATCCACTTTAGTCAACTCGCTCTGATACCAGCTGAAAGATCCCTGTCTCCATCGCGCAACAAATTCTGGGGTGCTAGCAGTGGAAGTAGCACTTCTTGCGCGAGGCAGGGTCCCTCACTCGGGGCCTCCCCCACGTATATCCAAACAAGAGACTAATCCCTCGGTTCTTCCAAAACCCAACCCGGAAAAGACTTCCCTCGCCTGGAAAGCATGGGCGATTCATCACATTCATTCTCATCACCATCCCATCACATACATTCTATCCACATAACATCACATCACATCTATCCACATCATATCTCATTCATACACATCTCATCTCATTCATCCACATGTACGACTACCCACATCTATCCATACATTCATATCATCTCATCTCATTCATTCACATGTACGACTACCCACATCTATCCATACATTCATATTTATCACTTCACATCCACATATATCATGTAACATCACATCTCTTTACATCACATTACATTCTTTCACATACACATCCACATCCATTCTTTTACATACCCATCCACATCCATTCTTCACATACACATCCACATCCATTCTTCACATACACATTCACATCACATTCACATCCATTCTTCACATACACATTCACATCCATTTTCATCACATATCATCCATTCACATCCCATATCTTTCATTTACATCCTGATTCACATGACATCGCATCTCATCCATTCATTCACATCTATCTAATTCAAATGTCATCACATCTATTCACTCCTGGACCCCTTCGTCGGCCCGCGCCCATCATACCGAAAACGCACCATTTTTTAACCATACTGAGGTTAGTCAGCGCGGCGGGCTTTTCCGCATGAGTCGTCCTTTGAACACTCCCTGCCAGATGATTACAACCAAACTTCCCTTAGAAAAACATATACCAAATGCTCCTTCCACCAACATTCTGGCGTAAGACAGTCCTTTAGGAAAACAGGGTTTCTATGCAAGTTTTCAGTTTGATTTTCTTTTGAATACAAGGAGTATTTCTTGAATCAGTATCCCCAAAACTTCTTGATCGGAATTCAGAATTTCATACCAAAATTCCTCGAATTCTATAACCTTGATCCACAAATCAATTCGAAGGGTCTCAAGTTAATTTGAGATTTGGTGGAGTTTTGAGTGTACTTTTCTAAACTGGTCACACCTTCTTTCCTCGAAACTGACGAAAGAGTTTGGTCTTGGTCATAGTCTGATTCAAGGTTCGAGTCGGATAAGATTTTTCTTGAACTATCTTTCTTGAAAAGGTTTGATAATTCAGTTACTATTTTACTAAATTTCTTTCTTTGAATATTCACTTAATTGATTTCTAAATTAGTTATGAATTTCAATGAGGAATAAATTAATCATTTATATGAATCTTTCGATCTCGATAGATTTCTTGAATTTTCTTTTTACAATCTATAATATAAACGATAGAAATTTCTCTCTTTAATTACTCGTTTATCAAATACTCATAGAATTTAAACATATATGTTAAGATAATTCTAATTTTGATATAAAAATTCTTTATGCATCTATTTATGCATAAAAATCAACTTAAATGGGAATAATACTTTTTTTAAAAAAATACTTTTATGCATCTATTTATGCATAAAATTAAATTTAATAGGAATAACACTTTTAAAAGAAAAAGAATTTCTTTATGCATCTTTTTATGCATCAAAATCAATTTTTATAAGAATAACGCTTTTATAATTAAAAAAAATCCTTTATGCATCTTTCTATGCATAAAAATCAAATTTAATAAGAATAACACTTTTATAATAAAAAGACTTCCTTTATGCATCTATGCATAAAATCAAAATTTAATAAGAATAACACTTTTGTAATAAAAAAATTTCTTTTATGCATCTTTCTATGCATAAAAATCAAATTTAATAAGAATAACACTTTTATAATTAAAAAAATTCCATTATGCATCTTTATATGCATACAAATCAAATTTAATAATTAATATCAGTGATATCCATGCATATTCATAGGTGAATATGTACATGGAGTAATTTGAATATTTCATTTAGATGCAAAAACAGTGGGAATTACTCTTTTGGAATAACATCAAAACAAACTTTCTTTTTTCACAAAATTTTGGAGAATTTCACCATAACCTCCTTTTTGTATGGCTGTCCATTTCTCATTTTTATCTTTCTTCTCTTAACTTAATTAACCCAATTTAGAATTATAGAACTCTAATCTACACAACTTTCTAAATTCAAGAGAGTAATCAATAAGAAGAGTTTAATTAATCACTAGATAATCTTTCTAGGATTAAGAAAGGTTAAAATGTAAAGAAGAGAAGGGGGTGGCCTTTTCATCAAAGGCATAGCATTTGAATTTAATTCAATCATTTTTAAAACATAGATTTTTCATTAAAATTCATAAACAAAGTAAGAAAATTAGCTTACATGGAGCTTGTAAGCTCTCCTTTGACTTGAGGGATTGAGGGTTCTACTCTTGTTTGAAGCAAGAGTGGCCACCAATTCACTTTGGAGAGGATTAGGCCAAAAACAATTGAATTATTAAAAAATTCAATGTAGATGGCTCAAGACAGGAGTAGAGTAACAGTGCATAAACACCATTAAGATTTTACAAAGGGGGAGGCTTCTATTTATAGGAAAAAGTGAGCCTCTAACCAAGCAAACTGATTCTAGAATTTTCCAGATCAGTTTGGTCAATTTTTGACCATTTTTGGGTCAGTTCAGCTTACTTTTTGGATTAAAAACCGGGGGTAATGATGAGAAAAAGGCACCTACTTCATGAGGGGAGATCCCCACATTGAGGTGTCAAAAATGCATTATTTTCTCTAAATATCTCATTTTTTAAGTAATATCTCTTAATTTTTAACTAATCAACCTTGTACTCAGTCAACTCTTCATCTTATGTGAACATTTACTCATTTTTGGGTATTTTCTTTTATTCTTTGGATTTATCTCATCCCAACACTTGGATTAATCCTATTGGCCCATAGGAACCTTAAGTGGACCATAATCCAAATTTTTTTGAAAATCTGGACCCTTAGGCTAAGGTCCTTTATACCTATTTTCAATTAATTCCAATTGCATATTGGAAAGTTCTTTTTGAATTTCTGTTTCAGGAGAAACCATTTTAGAACTAGGAGGAGTTTTATATCCAAAAATATCTCAACTTTGAATTATCTTTCTCTAGACATTTTCTCTCTCCAGGCCAAAACAGGATACAACAGGATCTTTCTTTTATTTGAGAGAGGGGAATAATTATAAGATCAGAAGGGAAGGTTCGTACACCTATACACCTCAAAAGCTGGAGGGAGGAATCTTATATCCTACCCCACTTAAAAAACGCGAGATGTCCTCATCTGGCAGCTGTGGAGGACAACTCTTTCCCATTAAGATCCAACTAATTCTGGGGTTCCTTATAGTCTGGTGAAGCCAACAGAATTCTGGGATAAAGATCCCTTATGTAGAACTCATCATTGATAAAAATTCTTTCATATCATATCATTCATATCCTTAACACAATAATGGTCTATTAGACCAAAATTTTCATCTAAACATTCCTCCATGGAAATTTAAGTTATACACGTTTTTAATTTGTCATCCCTTAACTTGATCCACTGGGTCAAGTGTTAACAGTAGCAATCTATCAGCGTATTCCACTAATCTCATAGTGATTTGCTGAAGTCATTATCGTCATACCAGTTACGAACATCATCATAGGGACTCGTCCCATTCATCCTCATTGTTTTTTTGCTCAGCTTCTTATCGCTTTTCAACCAAAATTCAAGAATCATCAATTTTCAATCAGGATCCAAATCAGCTCATTAGTTCTCAACCAGAGTTTTAAAATCATACCAACCACATCTGAATTCGTCATCTGGATAGCATTTTTGTTTATAATTTCAAGGTCTTAGATTTACTCGTATATATTGCCAGTAAAGAGCCGCAGTTATACCCTCGGTATATACGAGTAGTCACGGTTCTTGGAATTATAAGGTAAATACCATCATGTCTAGGCCTCAAGCAAGTCAAGGATTCCATACAATTGCAGTACCTCCATTTGAAGACCCAATTACCTATTTATGAATCTTCATTCTGAATATCAATTTGTACGAATTTCATCACACAATTACAACCTTTTATTGCTACTTCATAAATTTTTGACATTTCTGGTTTCTCGGTTGATCCACTTTAGTCAATTCGCTCTGATACCAGCTAAAAGATCCCTGTCTCCACCGTGTAATGAACTCTGGGGTGCTAGCAGTGGAAGTAGCACTTCTTGCGCGAGGCAAGGTCCCTCACTTGGGGCCTCTCCCACGTATATCCGGACAAGAGACTAATCCCTCGGTTCTTTCAAAACCGAACCTAGAAAAGACTTCCCTCACTCGAAAAGAACGGGTGCTTCCTCCAGGATATTTTTACTCTAATGTAGTCAAGAGCCTTAACTAACTGAACTGATCTGACCGAACCCGTAAGTTCCATAGTCAGATCCAAGAAAAGACTTGCACTTGGATCATAGAGACCAACGCTTTTTTCCTCATTGAGAGGCACAGCCATTGATTCTTTTCTCCATAGAACAATTTTTATCCGGGATTCACTTCATCTATCGTACCATAACAGAATTGAGTCTCATTTAGGGATCCATCGGTCCAGCCTAACCCCATTCAGTCCCGTGGATTAGCCAACCGCCCAACCACTGTGGTGATAGGATCCATTTAAGATTTTGGTTAGGTTTTGTCTCGGGTACCAGGGAAAAGAGTTCCCAGGCCCCCTAGCCAAATATTCATGCAAACTTAAAACTAGTCACGCCACTTATACACCCAATATTAAATTTCCTTTTTCACACATTCAGTTATCTTTAAAACAATCTTTTAATGAAACTATAGTATCACTGATCATAATCCTCTAAAATATCCGGTTGAATCCTAATTTCTAATTTTTCCTTCATCAGTGTACTATGGCATCATTGGCCAACCAGAACTTTCACCACCTGTCCATTCAGGGGCCTTTTTGATACTTCCTAGCTCATAGTACCCGGCAATATAATCACTTAAAAAAATCAAAATGGAATCTCCGTTGAAGATCAGCAAGATCAACCAACAGATCCATATAAAAGAGCCATGGACTCATCCGTTTGAGGACCAGCAAGGTCGATCAACTAGATCCATGCCTGGTTTCAGAAAACAACTCTTACTCCTTGATCCAAATATCTTCCCCGATGCACATGTGGGTATCTTCGGTGACCCAGAGCCCGAGCACCGTATGGTCAGCACCCTCTAGGATCCTTCGTCGCAGGTCACCTAGCGCTTCACTCATAGGCCGCTTCCTTGGTCCCTCATACACTGTACCGAAAGCTCACCATTTAAATCAAACTGAGGCTGGTCAAGACCTCGGTCGACTTTGCTACACAAGACATCCTTCGTTGACTCTCCATCAGCTGTTGTAACTTTATCACTTAGGTCTCCGCGACCTTGTTCGCAAGATGGTCAAAATGCTTCCCCAGCATTCTTGACATAAAATAGTCATTTAAAAATAGGTCGTAAATACTGTTTCTATAACGAACTCTTGTCTTTCCACATTGTTCCACATCAATCCACATTATTTAATCCACATCCATTTCATATGTATTCCTATTCTCATCCAATCACATCATTTTCATCTCATCACATCATTTTCATCTCATCACATCTTTCTTCATTTATCCTCATCAGATCTCATCCAATCCCATCTACCCATATCCACATCTCATCACATCACAACATCACATTTATTCACATCACATCACATTCATTCACATCTCATCCATTCATATCTACCCCGATCCACATCACATCCATTTCACCTCACATCTCATTCATTCACATCTATCCCGATTTACATCACATCCATTTCACATCACATCTCATTTATTCACATCACATCCATTTCACATCACATCTCATTTATTCACATCCCAATTCACATCACATCACATCTCATCCATTCACATCCCATATCATTCATTCACATCCCAATTCACATGACATCACATCTCATTCATTCACATCCCGATTCACATCACATCTCATTCACTCACATCTATCCATTTCACATCACATCACCTCCATCACATCACATTCATTCATATCCATCACATTCATTCTCATCACCATTCCATCACATACATTCTATCCACATCACATCACATCACATCTATCCACATCATATCTCATTCATACACATCTCATCTCATTCATACACATCTCATCTCATTTATCCACATCCATCCAATCGTTCACATGTATGACTATCCACATCTATCCATACATTCATATCTATCACTTCACATCCACATATATCATGTAACATCACATCTCTTTACATCTCATCTCATTCATACACATCTCATCTTATTTATCCACATCCATCCAATCATTCACATGTACGACTACCCACATCTATCCATACATTCATATCTATCACTTCACATCCACATATATCATGTAACATCACATCTCTTTACATCACATCACATTCTTTCACATACACATCCACATCCATTCTTTTACATACACATCCACATCCATTCTTTCACATACATCCACATCCATTCTTTCACATACACATCCACATCCATTCTTTCACATACACATCCACATCCATTCTTCACATACACATTCACATCACATTCACATCCATTCTTCACATACACATTCACATCCATTTTCATCACATATCATCCATTCACATCCCATATCTTTCATTTACATCCTGATTCACATGACATCGCATCTTATCAATTCATTCATATCTATCTGATTCACATGTCATCACATCTATTCACTCATGGACTCCTTCGTCGACGTACCGGAAGCGCACCATTTTTCAACCATACTGAATCTTTTTATATTAAAAAAGATTCTTTTATGCATCTATTTATGCATAAAATCAAATTTTATAAGAAAAACACTTTAAAAATAAAAAGAATTTCTTTATATGCATAAAAATTAATTTTTATAAGAATAACGCTTTTATAACAAAAAACATTCCTTTATGCATCTTTTTATTTATGCATAAAATCAAATTTTATAGGAATAACACTTTTAAAATAAAAAGAATTTCTTTATGCATCTTTTAATGCATAAAAATCAATTTTTATAAGAATAACGCTTTTATAGTAAAAAAAATTCCTTTATGCATCTTTCTATGCATAAAAATCAAATTTAATAAGAATAACACTTCTATTCTTTGGATATATCTCATCCTCCCAACACTTGGATTAATCCTATTGGCCCATAGGAACCTTAATTGGACCACCATAATCCAAAATTTTTTGAAAATCTAGACCCTTAGGCTAAGGTCCTTTATACCTATTTTTAATTAATTCCAATTGCACATTGGAAAGTTCTTTTTGAATTTCTGCTTCAGGAGAAACCATTTTAGACACTAGGAGGACTTTTATATCCAAAAATATCTCAACTTTGAATTATCTCTCTCTAGATATTTTCTCTCTCTAGGCCAAAAGAGGGTAAAGCATGATCTTTCTTTTATTTCAAAGAGGGGACTAATTATAAGATCAGAAAGGAAGGTTCTTACACCTATACACCTCAAAAGCTGGAGGGAGGAATCTTACATCCTACCCCACTTAAAAAACACGAGATGTCCTCATCTCGCAACTGGAGGACAACTCTTTCCCATTAAGATCCAACTAATTCTGGGGTTCCTTATAGTCTGGTGAACCCAACAGAATCGTGGGATAAAGATCCATTATATAGAACTCATCATCAGATAACAATTCTTTCAGATCATATCATTTATATCCTTAACACAATAATGGTCCATTAGACCGAAATTTTCATCTGAACATTCCTCCATGGGAATTTCAATTATACAGGTTTTTAAATTGTCATCCCTTAACTTGATCCACTGGGTCAAGTGTTAACAGTAGCAATCTGTCAGCAAAATCCACTAATCTCATAGTGATTTGCTGAAGTCATTATCGTCATACCAGTTACAAACATCATCATAGGGACTCGTCCCATTCATCCTCATTGTGTTTTTGCTTCCAGGATATTTTTACTCTAATGTAGTCAAGAGCCTTAACTAACTGAACTGATTTGATCAAACCCATAAGTCCCATAATCAAATCCAGGAAAAGACTTGCACTTGGATCATAGAGACCAATGCTTTTTTCCTCATTGAGAGGCATAGCCGTTGATTCTTTTCCATAGAACAAATTTTATCCGGGATTTACTTCATCTATCGTACAATAACAAAATTGAGTCTCATTTAGGAATCCATCGGTCCAGCCTAACCCCATCAAATTTCGTGGGTTAGCCAACCGCCTAACCACTGTGGTGATGGGATCCATTTAAGATTTTGGTTAGGTTTTATCCCGAGTACCAGGGAAAAGAGTTCCTAGGCCCCCTAGTTGGATATTCATGCAAACTTAAAACTAGTCACCCCACTGACACACCCAATATGAAACTGTTTTTTTCACAGATTCAGCTGTCTTTAAAACAATCTTTTAATGAAACTATAGTATCACTGATCATAATCCTCTAAAATATCGGGTTGAATTCTAATTTTCATTTTTTCCTTCATTGGTGTACCTATGGCATCATTGGCTAACCAGAACGCTTACCACCTGTCCACTCAGGGGCCTTTTTGATAGTTCCTAGCTCATAGTACCTAGCAATATAATCACTTAAAAAAAATCAAAATGGAATCTCCGTTAAAGATCAGCAAGATCAACCAATAGATCCATATAAAAGAGCCCTGGACTCATCCGTTGAGAACCAGCAAGGTTAATCAACTAGATCCATGCCCGAATTCAGAAAACAACTCTTACTCCTTGATCCAATTATCTTCCCCGACGATGCACGTGTGGGTATCTTCGGTGACCTAGAGCCCGAGCACCGTATGGTCAGCACCCTCTAGGATCCTTTGCAGGTCACCTAGCGCTTCATCCAACGTACTAGAAGCTCTAAAAAAATCAAATTTAATAAGACTAACACTTTTATAATAAACAAATTCCATTATGCATCTTTCTATGCATACAAATCAAATTTAATAATTAATATCAGCGATATCCATGCATATTCATAGGTGAATATGTACATGGAGTAATTCCAATATTTCTCTTAGATGCAAAAATGGTGGGAATTACTCTTTTGGAATAACATCAAAAAAACTTTCTTTTTTCACAAAATTCTGGAAAATTTTTCCATAGCCTCCTTTGTATGGCTGACCATTTCTCATTTTTATATTTTTTCTCTTAACTTAATTAACCCAATTTAGAATTATAGAACTCTAATCTACACAATTTTCTAAATTCAAGAGAGAACAATAAGAAGAGTTTAATTAATCACTAGATAATCTTTCTAGGATTAAGAAAAGTTGGAATGTAAAGAAGAGAAGGGGGTGACATTTTCATCAAAGGCATAGCATTTGAATTTAATTCAATCATTTGCAAAACATAAAAATCAAGAAAACCATAGATTTTTCATTAAAATTCATAAACAAAGTAAGAAAATTAGCTTACATGGAGCTTGTAAGCTCTCTTTTGGCTTGAGGGATTGAGGGCTCTACTCTTGTTTGAAGCAAGAGTGGCCAAACTAATTCACTTTGGAGAGGATTAGGCCAAAAACAATTGAATTATTAAAAAATTCAATGTAGATGGCTCAGGACAGGAGTAGAGTAACAGTGCAAAAACACCATTAAGATTTTAAGGGAGAGGCTTCTATTTATAGGAAAAAGTGAGCCTCTAACCAAGCAAAATGATTCTAGAATTTTCCAGATCAGTTTGGTCAATTCTTGACCATTTTTGGGTGAGTTCAGCTTACTTTTTGGATCTAGTTTTGAAACAGGAGAGAGGAGAGATGAAAATATCTCATTTTAATGATTAAAAATTGGGGGTAATGATGAGAAAAAGACACCTACTTCATGAGGGGAGATCCCCACACACTGAGGTGTCAAAAATGCATCATTTCCTCTAAATATCTCATTTTTTAACTAATATCTCTTAATTTTTAACTAATAAACCTTGTACTCAATCAACTCTTGAGCATTTACTCATTTTTGGGTATTTTCTTTTATTCTTTGGATTTATCTCATCCCAACACTTGGATTAATCCTATGGGGCCATAGGAAGCTTAATTGGACCATAATCCAAAATTTTTTGAGAATCTGGACGCTTAGGCTAAGGTCCTTTATATCTATTTTCAATTAATTCCAATTGCACATTGGAAAGTTCTTTTTGAATTTTTGTTTCAGGGGACTAACCATTTTAGACACTAGGAGGATTCTTATATCCAAAAATATCTCAATTTTGAATTACCTCCCTCTAGTAGACATTTTCTCTCTCTCCAGGCCAAAACAGGATAAAATAGGATCTTTCTTTTATTTTAGAGAGGGGAATAATTATAAGATCAGAAGGGAAGGTTCTTACTGTTGAGATTCAAGCTCAATGTCAATGTGAGCCAGCTATCCTATGTGCTAGCATGTTAGGTAGGAACATGTGTGAGACATAAATGACCGCGTGTCCAGCTGGTCATAGAGTATGGACATTAGCTAGGGTTAGTAGTGTGTGGACACAACTCATAGTGTGTTGTGTGGATTATGGATTATTGCATTATGCTTTGTGTGTGAAGGGAGATGGCTTTCCTCTATTATTAGGGTTTGCAATATACATTAGGGTTTGCTCCTGTGTGTGTGTCTCCTCCCCCTCTACCGTTCTTTCAACATGGTATTAGAGCCTTGTGCTGTTTATTAGGGTTTATGATGAGTGAGTGAGTGAAGAGGGAGAAGAAGCTGTGAAGAGAAGCTGTGAAGCTTGGAGCACACCAAATACTATCAGATCTGAGAGCTTGGCCTACCGGGTAAGGTCTTCTAAACATCCTTGAGCGGATTGCAGGTGATTCAGGCAAAAACAAAGCAAGTTAGAGCAAATCAAAGCAAAGAAAATTTTTGGTTTTTGGAAGCTTTCCATTAAAGCTTGAAAGCATTGATGTATGGTGGAAATACATGTAAATCTGGCAAAGCAAACATGTATCTGACAATGAGAGATGTATTGGCAACTTCTATGCAAGCCCTACTGTGATTTTGGAGCATTTTGGAAGCATTTGGATGTATGAAAATCTCTGGTTTTTGAGCTCTCACAAAACAGAGAAAAGGAAGCCAAAAATTGATGAAATTGGAGCATGTTTTTGGTAAAAATCAAAGCATTGATGGGTCACACACTTGCCTAGGTGTGTTGGGAACTTCATTATATCATCAATTAATATTATAAACCTTCGCAAATCACTGTAGAGCAGGCGATGCAGCCAGCACAGAGAAACAGAGTATTTTTTTCACTATTTTGGTACGAGGAGGTCGATTCTTACTCGGTTGCTTGTTATATTTCACAATTGCTTTAGCAATTGGATGCTATACACATTGGAGAAGAGGGCTATGTGATTGGATTGATGAATTATAACTAATTGAGCTGGGAATGTGCTGATTAAACAGGTTGTCCAGTGGTTGCAGAGAAACAGGGTGATTTTAATTGAGCAATTAATCTTTGGTCTTAAACAATTGGACAAATTCCTCTTACATGGAGTTGATGGACACTATTGCTAAGCTAATGAATGCCTGGTTGCTCAATTTGGACAAATATTGAAGAAATTAGAGCCATTTTACTACTGGTTTTTTTGGTTTTTTTGGTTTTTCCCAAAATAGAGAAAGGGGTTTTCAAAAATTGATATGTACACATGTCAGATGGTGTTGATATTCAACATTGAGGTTGTTTAGGTGTCAATACAAGTTGTCCATACTTGATTGCATCACTACATTGTGATTTGGAGCCTTGGAAAGTGCATCAAAGCAGGGTATCTCGGACTGCGTGAGTCAGTTCACTTTGGATGCATACAGGTTGATTTTCTACATCAAATTTGAAGATTTGTGGTTACTTTGGAGTATCCGAAACACTCATTGGAGTGTGGTTGAGCTGAGGAAGGCTCGGTTACAGATTTGGACGAGTGCGGAAGGTGCACATTAAGCAAAAATGTCAGATAATCCAGTACAGATTGTTGGTGAAAAGCTAGATAGGAAGAACTTCCAGGCATGGAAGTACAGGATAAAAAGTTTCTTGAAAGGAAAAGGATTTTGGAATCTCATTATGCAGGTGCTGAGCCAGAGCTTGAGCTACCTCGACAACCTACACAGCAGCAGCTTATTGCTCATAAGCAATGGTCAGAGAGAGCATTCAAAGTGCTGCATTATTTGTCTATATGTATTTCTGATGCTATGCTCATACACATACAGGATGCTGAGAATCCCAAAGATGCATGGGATACTTTGGTTAAGATGTTTGATACAGATACGAGTTCTCACAAGTCTCAATTGCGACAGCAGATACATAATGTGAAAAGGAATAAAAGGAGCATACATGATTATGTGCAAGAAATCAAGAAGTTTGCAGATGCATTGACAACAATAAATGCCCCCATGCCTGATGATGATTTGGTGGATATTACCTTGCGTGGTCTTGGCAAGGAATACAAATCTTTTGATACATCTATCTCAGTGAGGAGTACAGGTTTACCAGACTTTGATGAGTTGGTTTCACTCTTGTTGGTTGAGGAAATCAAACTCAGTGATTCATTTCTGGATGCATCTACTAGCCACCATGATGATAATGGCAGAAATCAGGTCTTTTATTCTCAGAGAGGTTTTAGAGGCAGGGGGAGATTCACATCACGTGGAAGTGGTGGTAATGGTCATGGATGGCAGGACAGGTCACCACAACAGAATTTTTAGCCTTCATATGGTGCTAGAGGTGGTCGTGGATATGCACCTCAGCGAGGCAGAGGTAACCCCCGTGGTAGAGGATGTTGGCAAGGCCAACAAAATTCTATGCAAGATGTGGAATGCCATTATTGTGGCAAATATGGTCATATGGCGAGAGATTGTTTCCGCAAACAGAATGATTTGAGAGGGGGTAGAGCACAACGTGGTGGTCATTATGGTGGCAATTATGCACAACATGGTGGTGGAAACTATGCATCAAGCAGTAATGATGGCACTGCAAATCATTTGTTTGCCATGAAACATGTTGTGGGTTCTATGACGACAAATGCTCAGAATGATGACACATGGTATATGGACTCAGGAGCATCAAACCATATGACATGTCATGGTGAATGGTTTGAGCATATGAAGCCTATGGATGTAAAAGGCTATGTGGAGACAGGTGATGATACCCAGCATGTCATTACACATGTTGGAAGTGTACCATTGGTTATGCACAATGGTCAAACAAAGTCTATGTCTGATGTATTGTACGTGCCTTCTATCACAAAGAGATTGGCCTCAGTTGGTCAAATGGTGGAAAAGGGATTACAGGTTCGTTTCACAACGAGCATGGATGCTTCGTTGAAGATTTCAAACATGGATGTAGAGTCATTGCTAAAGGCAAGAAAGAAGGCAGATTGTTTAAGCTGGATGCTGGAATTCCTGAGCTAAAATCAGCCATGTTCTCCAAAAGTAAAAATGTGGTACATGTCATTGATATGTGGCATAAGAGGATTGGACGTGTCAATATACAGAGATTAAAGAACATGCAAACAAGAGGCATTGTCAGTGGATTGCCTAGATTTAAATATGATGGGAATATGCATGTTTGTGAAGCCAGTTAGTTTGGAAAGCAGGCAAGGTTGAGGTTTCCTAGAGAAGGAAATATGAGTAGCAGGCCACTTGAGACCGTACATAGTGATGTATGGGGTCCTGCACAAAACCCATCTATCAAAAAAGGCAGTCTATACTATGTGACATTCATAGATGATTTCAGCAGGATGACATGGATATACTTTCTCAGAGAGAAGAGTGAAGTATTGGAAAAGTTCATGGATTTCAAAGCTTTTGCAGAAAAGCAATATGGCTGTTGGATTAAATGTTTGAGGACAGATGGAGGTGGTGAATACACCTCAAAAGATTTTGAGCATTTCTTGAGGAAGCATGGAATAAGAAGACAATTGACTTGTAGGTATACACCTCAGCAGAATGGTGTGGCTGAGAGAAAGAATAGAGTCATATGTGAAGTGGGTAGGGCGATGCTCAATGAAAAGAGCATGCCAGATTACTATTGGGCAGAAGCATGTGCTACTGCAGTGTATATATTGAACAAAACACCTACAACAGCCATTCATGGAAGCACGCCAGAGATGCGGCTTACAGGTTATAGGCCAGACATTGGACACCTCAAAGTTTTTGGATGCATAGCTTATGTACATGTGCTTGATGAAAGAAGAAGGAAGTTGGATCCTAAGGTAGAGAAATGTGTATTTGTTGGATATGCACAGGATTGAAAGGCATACAAATGTTACAACCCACAAACTAGACAAATGGTCATCTCACGAGATGTGGTATTTGATGAGCTTGCTAGTTGGTACAAAGCAAAAGATGAGGGTGTTATTGAGTCACTTGAGGCTGATGTGCCTGTGAACTTGCCACAAGCAAGTTCTAGTTCTACTTCTATGTCTGGGCCAGCAGAGCAGAAGCTGAGAGTAGCAGTGTACGTCCATGGTCAGGACGTTTGAGGCATGAGAGTGTGAGCACTGGTGGGAGTAGTGCTATGGATAAAGGCAAGAAGAAAGTCGAAGGAATTGGAATTACAGGTTATGTGTCATCTAGTTCAGAGAGTTTGGATGAGGAGCTTGGCATACCTGTTTTACGCACACTTGGTGCTAGGCAGGATAGATATGTGCCACCACATGCTAGAGTTACAGGTGTACAGAGTGACCCGCATGCATTGCGGAGATCCCAGAGAGTCAGATATCCAGTTGACAGATTGACATATTGAGATTTTGCTATGCACTATGCATATATGACATCTATGGTAAAGCATGTGGAACCTACATGCTATACAGAGGCTATTGGAGAGCATGTATGGGAGAAAGCAATGGATGTTGAGATGGACGCATTGGTCCATAATGACACATGGGACTTGGTTGCATTACCAAAGGACAAGAATATTATTGGATGTAAATGGGTTTACAAAGTGAAGTGCAAATCTGATGGTTCTATTGAGAGACATAAAGCAAGATTGGTAGTAAAGGGTTATGCACAGACCCAAGGTTTGGACTATGATGAAACCTTTAGTCCAGTGGCTAAGATGGGCACAATGAGAGCAGTCATTGCTATGGCTGCAGCTAATGGCTGGGAAATGCATCAGATGGATGTCAAAAATGCATTTCTGAATGGAGATCTACAAGAGGAAGTGTATATGGCACAGCCAGAAGGGTATGTACACCCAAGATATCCCACTCATGTATGCAGATTGAAAAAGGCATTGTATGGTCTGAAGCAAGCACCTCGTGCTTGGAGTGATAGAATGAGCAGATATCTTATCTCACTTGGTTTTCAGATTTCTACAGCAGATTCTTCACTCTATGTGAAGAAGACAGAGCATGGGATTGTTTTACTCGTCATCTATGTGGATGACTTGATTATCACAGGTAATCATAGTGCAGATGTGATGCATGTCAAGAAAGCTTTGAGTAAAGACCTTGGTGAGTTGAGATACTTTCTTGGAATAGAAGTGGTCAAAGATCATGCAGGTACATGGTTAGTACAGCGCCAATATGCATTGGATATGTTGGCAAAGTATGACATGACAGGGTGTAATCCTATGAGTACACCTTTGGAGAAAAATGTGAAGTTGCGGGCTGATTATGGTGATGAGCTTGATGATCCATCTATGTACAGGAAGATGGTTGGTAGTCTCATATATATGACTATCACACGCCCGGACTTGAGTTATGCTGTGGGGCTAGTAAGCCAGTTTATGCAGAGCCCCAGAAAACCACATTTGGATGCAGTGAGACGCATTATGAGATATGTGAAGACCACTGCACATTATGGTCTACTTTATGAGAGTGGTAAAAGCTTGGACATACATGGCTACATAGATGCTGATTGGGCAGGTAGCGCATATGACAGGAGGTCTACTAGTGGATATGCTTTTACACTTGGAAGTGCCATGGTGAGTTGGAGTAGCAAGAAGCAACCTACAGTTGCTTTATCCAGTACAGAGGTTGAATATAGAGGTGTAGCCATTGCTACTTGTAAGGCAGTTTGGTTAAAGAGTCTCTTGGCAGATTTATGTGAGCCTATTGATGGCAAAGTTGTCATTCATTGTGACAACATGAGCAGTATACAGTTGGCCAAGAATCCAGTGTTTCATGCGAGGACCAAACACATAGAGGTCCATTATGTCAGAGAAAAGGTGCTGGATGGTACAGTTGATCTTCAGTATGTGAAGACTAATGAGCAGGTGGCTGATATCTTCACAAAGCCACTTAGCAGGGAGAAGTTTGAGTACTTCCGTACTATGTTGGGAGTACATGGGATGAGCTTGAGGGGGAGTGTTGAGAGTCTTGATATCCCAAGCTCATCTACATCTTCATCAGCAGTACATCATGAGCTTGAGAGGGGTTGTTGAGATTCAAGCTCGATGTCAGTGTGAGCCAGCTATGCTATGTGCTAGCATGTTAGGTAGGAACATGTGTGAGACATAAATGACCGCGTGTCCAGCTGGTCATAGAGTATGGACATTAGCTAGGGTTAGTAGTGTGTGGACACAACTCATAGTGTGTTGTGTGGATTATGGATTATTGCATTATGCTTTGTGTGTGAAGGGAGATGGCTTTCCTCTATTATTAGGGTTTGCAATATACATTAGGGTTTGCTCCTGTGTGTGTGTCTCCTCCCCCTCTACCATTCTTTCAACACTTACACCTATACACCTCAAAAGCTAGAGGGAGAAATCTTACATCCTACCCCACTTAAAAAACGTGAGATGTCCTCATCTCGCAGTTGGACGACAACTCTTTCCCATTAAGATCCAACCAACTCTGGGGTTCCTCATAGTCTGGTGAACCCAACAGAATCCTGGGATAAAGATCCCTTATATAGAACTCATCATCAGATAACAATTCTTTCAGATCATCATTCATATCCTTAACACAATAAAGGTCTATTAGACCGAAATTTTCATATGAACATTCTCCATGGAAATTCAATTATACAGGTTTTTAATTTGTCATTCCTTAACTTAATCCACTGGGTCAAGTGTTAAGATTAGCAATCTATCAGCATAATCCACTAATCTCATAGTGATTTGCTGAAGTCATTTTCATCATACCAGTTACGAACATCATCACAGGGACTCGTCCCATTCATCCTCATAGTGTTTTTGCTCAGCTTATCGCTTTTCACAGAGACTCGTCCCATTCATCCTCATAGTGTTTTTGCTCAGCTTATCGCTTTTCACCCAAAATTCAAGAATCATCATTTTTTAATCAGAATCCAAATCAACTCATCAGTTCTCAACCAGAGTTTTAAAATCAGACCAACCACATTCGAATTCGTCATCTGGATAGCATTTTTGTTTCTAATTTGAAGGTCTTAGATTTACTCGTATATACTGCCAGTAAAGAGCTGCAGTTATACACTTGGTATATACGGGTAGTCACGGTCCTTTGGAATTATAATGTAAATACCATCATGTCTAGGCCTCAAGCAAGTCAGGGATTCCATACAATTGTGGTACTTCCATTTGAAGACCCAATTACCTATTTATATGAATCTTCATTCTTAATATCAATTTGTATGAATTTCATCACACAATTATAAGCTTTTACTGCTACTTCATAAATTTTTGACATTTCTGGTTTCTCAGTTGATCCACTTTAGTCAATTCGCTCTGATACCAGGCTGAAAGATCCATGTCTCCACGGTGCAATAAATTCTGGGATGCTAGCAGTGAAAGTAGCACTTCTTACGCGGGGGGTAGGGTCCATCACTCGGGGCCTCGCCCACGTATATCCAAACAAGAGACTAATCCCTCGGTTCTTCCAAAACTGAACTCGGAAAAAACTTCCCTCGCTCGAAAAGCACGGGGGATTCCTCCATGATATTTTTACTCTAACATAGTCAAGAGCCTTAACTAACTGAACTGATCTGACCGAACCCATAAGTCCCATAGCTAGATCAAGGAAAAGCCTTGCACTTGGATCATAGAAACCAACGCTTTTTTCCTCATTGAGAGGCACAGCTATTGATCCTTTTTCATAAAAGATTTTTTATCTGGGATTTACTTCATCTATTGTACCATAACAGAATTGAGTCTCATTTAGGGATCCATCGGTCCAGTCTAACTCCATCCAATCGCATGGGTTAGCCAACTGGTCAACCAGTGTGGTGATGGGATCCATTTAAGAATTTGGTTAGGTTTTGTCCAAGGTACCAGCGAAAAGAGTTCCCAGGCCCCCTAGTCGGATATTCATGCAAATTTAAAACTAGTCACCACTTACATACCCAATATGAAATTGCCTTTTAAACAAATTCAGCTGTCTTTAAATGAAACTATAGAATCATTGATCATAATCCTCTAAAATATCTGGTTGAATCCTATCTTTTAATGGAACTATAGAATCATTGATCATAATCCTCTAAAATATCTGGTTGAATCCTATCTTTAATTGGAACTATAGAATCATTGATTATAATCCTGTCTTTAAAACTATCTTTTAATGGAACTATAGAATGATTGATCATAATCCTCTAAAATATCTGGTTGAATCCTAATTTCTAATTTTTCCTTCATCGGTGTACCTATGGCATCATTGGCAACCACAACACTCACCACCTGTCCACTCAGGGGCCTTTTTGATAGTTCCTAGCTCATAGTACTCGGCAATATAATCACTTTAAAAAAATCAGAATCAAATCTCCGTTAAAGATCAGCAAGATCAACCAACAGATCCATCTAAAAGAGTAATGGACTCCTCTGTTGAGGACTAGCAAGGTCAATCAATCAGATCCATGCCCGAATTCAGAAAACAACTCTTACTCCTTGATCCAAATATCTTCCCCGATGCATGTGTGGGTATCTTTGGTGACCCAGAGCCTGAGCAACGTATGGTCAGCACCATCTAGGATCCTTCGCAGGTCACCTAGCGCTTCACTCATAGGCCGCTTCCTTGGTCCCTCATCCACCGTACCGAAAGCTCACCATCTGGTCCAGAACTCGGTCGACTTTGCTACGCGAGACATCCTCCCCTATCAGCTGTTGCAACTTTATCAGTTAGGTCTCCATGACCTCATTCACAAGACGATCAGTTAGGTCTCCACGACCTCATTCACAAGACGGTCAAAATTCTTCTCCAGCATTCTTGACATAAAACAATCATTTAAAAACAGGACATAAATACAGTTTCTATAACGAACTCTCGTCTTTCCACATTGTTCCACATCAATCCACATTATTTAATCCACATCCATTTCATATGTATTCCCATTCTCATCCATTCACATCATTTTCATCTCATCACATCTTTCCTCATTTATCCTCATCAGATCTCATCCACTCGCATCTACCCATATCCACATCAATCACATTCATTCACATCTCATCCATCCATATCTACCCCGATCCACATCACATCCATTTCACCTCACATCTCATTCATTCACATCTATCCCGATTCACATCACATCTCATTTATTCACATCTCGATTCACATCACATCACATCTCATCCATTCACATCCCATATCATTCATTCACATCTCGATTCACATGACATCACATCTCATTCATTCACATCATCATTCACATCACATCACATTCACTCACATCTATCCATTTCACATCACATCACCTCCATCCATTCACATCCATCACATCACATTCATTCATATCTATGACATTCATTCTCATCACCATCCCATCACAGACATTCTATCCACATAACATCACATCACATCATATCTCACTCATACACATCTCATCTCATCTCATTCATCCACATCCATCCAATCTTTCACATGTACGACTACCCACATCTATCCATACATTCATATCTATCACTTCACATCCACATATATTCATGTCACATCACATCTCTTTACATCACATCACATTCTTTCACATACACATCCACATCCATTCTTTCACATACACATCCACATCCATTCTTTCACATACATATCCACATCCATTCTTCACATACACATCCACATCCATTCTTCACAAACACATTCACATCCATTCTTCACATTCCACATTCACATCCATTTTCATCACATATCATCCATTCACATCCCATATCATTCATTTACATCCTGAGTCACATGACATCGCATCTCATCCATTTATTCACATCTATCTGATTCACATGTCATCACATCTATTCACTCAGGGACCGCTTCGTCATCCCTCGCCCATCGTACCGGAAGCGCACCATTTTTCAACCATACTGAGGTTGGTCAAGATCTGGGCAGGCTTTGCAGCGTGAGCCGTCCTTTGAACACTCCCCACCAGATGATTGCAACAGAACTTCCCTTAGAAAAACATATACCAAATGCAGCATTCTAGCGTAAGACAGTCCTTTAGGAAAATAGGGTTTCTATGCAAGTTTTCAGTTTGATTTTCTTTTGAATACAAGGAGTATTTCTTAAATCAGTATCCCCAAAACTTCTTGATCAGAATTCAAAATTTCATATCAGAATTCCTCGAATTCTATAAACTTGATCCACAAATTAATTCGAAGGGTCTCAACTTAGTTTCAGTTTTGGCGGAGTTTTGAGTGTATTTTTCTAACTGGTCACACCTTCTTTTGAGTGTATTTTTCTAAACTGGTCACACCTTCTTTCCTCGAAACTGACGAAAGAGTTTGGTCTTGGTCATAGTCTTATTCAAGGTTCGAGTCGGATAAGATATTTCCTAAACTATCTTTCTCGAAAAGGTTTGATAATTCAGTTACTATTTTACTAAATTTATTTTTTGAATATTCACTTAACTAATTTCTGCATTAGTTATGAATTCCAATGAGAAATAAATTAATCATTTATCTGAATATTTTGATCTCGATAGTTTTTCCTGAATTTTCTTTTTACAATCCATGTACATTTTGTTGATTAAAAATTGGGGGTAATGATGAGAAAAAGGTGCCTACTTCATAAGGGGAGATCCCCACACTGAGGTGTCAAAAATGCATCATTTCCTCTAAATATCTCATTTTTAAACTAATATCTCTTAATTTTAAACTAATAAACCTTGTACTCAATCAACTCTTCATCTTATGTGAGCATTTACTCATTTTTGGGTATTTTCTTTTATTCTTTGGATTTATCTCATCCCAACACTTGGATTAATCCTATTGGCCCATAGGAACCTTAATTGGATCATAATCCAAAAATTTCTAAAAATCTAGACCCTTAGGCTAAGGTCCTTTATACCTATTTCCAATTAATTCCAATTGCACAAAGTTCTTTTTGAAATTCTGTTTCAGGACCATTTTAGACACTAGGAAGATTTTTATATCCAAAAATATCTCAATTTTGAATTATCTCCCTCTAGACATTTTCTCTCTCCAGGCCAAAACAGGGTAAAACATGATCTTTCTTTTATTTTAGAGAGGGGAATAATTATAAGATCAGAAGGGAAGGTTCTTACACCTGTACACCTCAAAAGCTGGAGGGAGGAATCTTACATCCTACCCCACTTAAAAAACGCAAGATGTCCTCATCTCGCAGCTGGAGGACAACTCTTTTCCATTAAGATCAAACTGATTCTGGGGTTCCTCATAGTCTAGTGAACCCAACAGAATCCTGGGATAAAGATCCCTTATATAGAACTCATCATCAGATAACAATTCTTTCAGATCATATCATTCATATCCTTAATACAATAATGGTCCATTAGACCAAAATTTTCATCTGAACATTCCTCCATGGTAATTTCAATTATACACATTTTTAATTTGTCATCCCTTAACTTGATCCACTGGGTCAAGTGTTAACAGTAGCAATTCGTCAGCACAATCCACTAATGTCATAGTGATTTGCTGAAGTCATTATCGTCGTACCAGTTTACGAACATCATCACAGGGACTCGTCCCATTCATCCTCATTATGTTTTTGCTCAGCATCGCTTTTCAACCAAAATTCAGGAATCATCATTTTTGAATCAGAATCCTAATCAACTCGTCAGTTCTCAACCAGAGTTTTTAAAATCATACCAACCACATTCGAATTCGTCATCTGGATATGCAAAAACGGTGGGAATTACTATTTTGGAATAACATTAAAACAAACTTTCTTTTTCACAAAATTATGGAAAATTTTACCATAACCTCCTTTGTATGGCTGACTATTTCTCATTTTTATCTTTCTTCGCTTAACTTAATAAACCCAATTTAGAATTATAGAACTCTAATCTACACAATTTTCTAAACTCAAGAGAGTAAACAATAAAAGGAGTTTAATTAATCACTAAAAAATCTTTCTAGGATTAAGAAAGGTTGGAATGTAAAGAAGAGAAGGTGGTGGCCTTTTCATCAAAGGCATAGCATTTGAATTTAATTCAATCAAAACATAAAAAACAAGAAAACCATAGATTTTTCATCAAAATTCATAAACAAAGTAAGAAAATTAGCTTTAATGGAGCTTGTAAGCTCTCCTTTGGCTTGAGGGATTGAGCGTTCTACTCGTGTTTGAAGCAAGAGTGGCCACCAATTCACTTTGGAGAGGATTAGGCCAAAAAAAATTTAATTATTTAAAAATTCAATGTAGATGGCTCAAGACAGGAGTAGAGTAACAGTGCATAAACACCATTAGGATTTTACAAAGGGAGGCTTCTATTTATAGGAAAAAGTGAGCCTCTAACCAAGCAAACTGATTCTAGAATTTTCCAGATCAGTTTGGTCAATTTTTGACCATTTTTGGGTCAGTTCAGCTTACTTTTTGGATCTAGTTTTGAAACAGGAGAGAGGAGAAATGAAAATATCTTATTTTATTGATTAAAAATTAGGGGTAATGATAAGAAAAAGGTGCCTACTTCAAGAGGGGAGATCCCCACACTGAGGTGTCAAAAATGCATCATTTTCTCTAAATATCTCATTTTCTTAACTAATATCTCTTAATTTTTAACTAATAAACCTTGTACTCAATCAACTCAACATAAAACATTCATTTAAAAACAGGTCATAAATACAGTTTCTATAACGAACTCTCGTCTTTCCACATTGTTCCACATCAATCCACATTATTTAATCCACATCCATTTCATACGTATTCCACATCAATCTACATTATTTAATCCACATCCATTTCATATGTATTCTTATTCTTATCCAATCACATCATTTTCATCTCATCACATCTTTCCTCATTTATCCTCAGATCTCATCCACTCGCATCTACCCATATCCACATCTCATCACATCACATTCATTCATTTCATATGTATTCCCATTCTTATCCAATCATATCATTTTCATCTCATCACATCTTTCCTCATTTGTCCTCATCAGATCTCATCCACTCGGCATCTACCCATATCCACATCTCATCACATCACATTCATTCACATCTCATCCATTCATATCTACCCTGATCCACATCACATCCATTTTACCATCATTCATTTCACATCACATCTCATTTATTCACATCCCGATTCACAACATATCCATTTCACGTCACATCTCATTTATTCACATCCCGATTCACATCACATCACATCTCATCCATTCACATCCCATATCATTCATTCACATCCCAATTCACATGACATCACATCTCATTCATTCACATCCTTATTCACGTCATTCATTCACATCCTGATTCACATCACATCTCATTCACTCACATCTATCCATTTCACATCACATCACCTCCACCCATTCACATTCATTCATATCCATTACATTCATTCTCATCACCATCCCATCACATACATTCTATCCACATAACATCACATCACATCATATCTCATTCATACACATTTCATCTCATTCATCCACATCCATCCAATCGTTCACATGTACGACTCCCCACATCTATCCATACATTCATATCTATCACTTCACATCCACATATATTCATGTCACATCATATCTCTTTACATCACATCACATTCTTTCACATACACATCCACATCCATTCTTTCACATACACATCCACATCCATTCTTTAACATACATATCCACATCCATTCTTCACATACACATCCACATCCATTCTTCACATACACATTCACATCCATTCTTCACATCCACATCCACATCCATTCTTCACATACACATACACATCTACATCCATTCTTCACATACACATACACATTCACATCCATTCTTCACATCCACATTCACATCTATTTTCATCACATATCATCCATTCACATCCCATATCATTCATTTACATCCCGATTCACATGACATCGCATCTCATCCATTCATTCACATCTATCTGATTCACATGTCATCACATCTATTCACTCAAGGACCGCTTCGTCAACCCTCACCCATCGTACCGAAAGCGCACCATTTTTCAACCATACTGAGGTTGGTCAAGGCTTTGCCGCGTGAGCTATCCTTTGAACACTCCCTGCCAGATGATTGCAACCGAACTTTCCTTAGAAAAACATATACCAAATGCTCCTTCTAGCATTCTGGCATAAGATAGTCCTTTAGGAAAACACAGTTTCTATGCAAGTTTTCAGTTTGATTTTATTTTGAATACAAGGAGTATTTCTTGAATAAGTATCTCCAAAACTTCTTGATTGGAATTCATAATTTCATACCAGAATTCCTCGAATTCTATAACCTTGATCCACAAATCAATTCGAAGGGTCTCAACTTAGTTTCAGATTTGGCGGAGTTTTGAGTGTATTTTTCTAAACTGGGCAAACCTTCTTTCCACGAAACTAACGAAAGAGTTTGATCTTGGTCATAGTCTGATTCAAGGTTCGAGATGGATAAGATTTTTCTTGAACTATCTTTCTTGAAAAGGTTTGATAATTCAGTTACTATTTTACTAAATTTCTTTCTTTGAATATTCACTTAACTGATTTCTAAATTAGTTACAAATTCCAATGAGGAATAAATTACTCATTTATCTGAATATTTTGATCTCGATAGATTTCTTGAATTTTCTTTTTACAATCCGTGTGAATATAAAACGACAGAAATTTCTCTCTTAGAGTATTTAATTACTCATTTATCAAATACTCATAGAATTTAAACATAGAATTTAAGAGAATTCTAATTTTGATATAAAAATGCTTTATGCATCTATTCATGCATAAAAATCAACTTCAATGGGAATAACACTTTTATAAAAAAAATTCTTTTATGCATCTATTTATGCATAAAATCAAATTTAATAAGAATAACACTCTTAAAATAAAAAGAATTTCTTTATGCATCTATTTATGCATAAAAATCAATTTTTATAAGAATAACACTTGATAATTAAAAAGATTTCCTTTATGCATCTTTCTATGCATAAAAATTAAATTTAACAATAATAACACTTTTTAATAATAAAAATTTCCTCTATGCATTTCTCTATGCAAAAAAACCAAAGTTAACAATAACAACACTTTTATAATAATAAAAATTTCCTTTATGCATCTTTCTATGCATAAAAATAAAAATCCTTTATGCATATTTCTATGCATAAAAATCAATTTTAATAAGAATAACACTTTTGTAATAAGAAAAATCCTTTATGTGTCTTTCTATGTATAAAAATCAAATTTAATAAGAATAACACTTTTATAATAAAAAAAAGTTCCATTATGCATATTTCTATGCATAGAAATCAAATTTAATAAGAATAACACTTTTGTAACAAATTTTTTTTCTTTATGCATAAAAATCAAATTTAATAAGAATAACACTTTTGTAATAAAGAAAAATTCCTTTATGCATCTTTTGATGCATAAAAATAAAATTTAATAAGAATAACCATTTTATAATTAAAAAAATTCCATTATGCATCTTTCTATTGATAGAAATCAAATTTAATAATTAATATCAGTGATATCCATGCATATTCATAGCTGAATATGTACATGGAGTAACTCGAATATTTCTTTTAGATGCCAAAATGGTGGGAATTACTCTTTTGGAATAACATAAAAACAAACTTTCTGTTTTCACAAAATTCTGGAAAATTTTGCCATAACCTCCTTTGTATGGCTGACCATTTCTCATTTTTATCTTTCTTCTCTTAACGTAATTAACCCAATTTAGAATTATAGAACTCTAATCTACACAATTTTCTAAATTCAAGAGAGTAAATAATAAGAAGAGTTTAATTAATCACTAGATAATCTTTTTAGGATTAGAAAGGTTAGAATGTAAACAAGAGAAGGAAGTGGCCTTTTCATCAAAGGCATAGCATTTGAATTTAATTCAATCATTTGCAAAACATAAAAATCAAGAAAACCATAGATTTTTCATTAAAATTCATAAACAAAGTATGAAAATTAGCTTACATGGAGCTTGTAAGCTCTCCTTTGGCTTGAGGGAGTGAGGCTTCTACTCTTGTTTGAAGCAAGAGTGGCCACCAATTCACTTTGGAGAGGATTAGGCCAAAAACAATTGAATTATTAAAAAATTCAATGTAGATGGCTCAGGACAGGAGTAGAGTAATAGTGCATAAACACCATTAAGATTTTACAAAGGGGGAGGCTCTTTATTATTTTATTCTTTGGATTTATCTCATCCCAACACTTGGATTAATCCTATTGGCCTTAATTGGACCATAATCCAAAAATTTCTGAAAATCTGGACCCTTAGGCTAAGGTCCTTTAACCCTATTTTCAGTTAATTCCAATTGCACATTGGAAAGTTCTTTTTGAATTTTTGTTTTAGGCGAAACCATTTTAGACACTAGGAAGATTTTTATATCCAAAAATATCTCAATTTTGAATTACCTCCCTCTAGACATTTTCTCTCTCCAAGCCAAAACAGGGCTAAACATGATCTTTCTTTTATTTCAAAGAGGGGGATAATTATATCAGAAGGGAAGGTTCTTACACCTGTACACCTCAAAAGCTGGAGGGAGGAATCTTACATCCTACCCCACTTAAAAGACGCGAGATGTCCTCATCGCGCAGCTGGAGGACAACTCTTTCCCATTAAGATCGAACTAATTTTGGGGTTCCTCATCGTTTGGTGAACCCAACAGAATCCTGGGATAAAGATCCCTCATATAGAACTCATCATGAGATAACAATTCTTTCAGATCATATCATTCATATCCTTAACACAATAATGGTCCATTAGACTGAAATTTTCATCTAAACATTCCTCCATGGGAATTTCAATTATACAGGTTTTTAATTTGTCATCCCTTAACTTGATCCACTAGGTCGTGTTAACAGCAGCAATCTATCAGCACAATCCACTAATGTCATAGTGATTTGCTGAAGTCATTATCATCATACCAGTTACGAACATCATCACAGGGACTTGTCCCATTCATCCTCATTGTGTTTTTGCTTAGCATTGCTTTTCAACCAAAAATCAAGAATTATCATTTTTCAACTAGAATCCAAATCAACTCATCCGTACTCAACCAGAGTTTTAAAATCATACCAACCACATTCGAATTCGTCATCTGGATATGCAAAAACGGTGGGAATTACTCTTTTGGAATAACATCAAAACAAACTTTCTATTTTCACGAAATTATGGAAAATTTTGCCATAATCTCCTTTGCATGGCTGACCATTTCTCATTTTTATCTTTCTTCGCTTAACTTAATTAACCCAATTTAGAATTATAAAACTCTAATCTACACAATTTTCTAAATTCAAGAGAGTAAACAATAAGAAGAGTTTAATTAATCACTAGATAATCTTTCTAGGATTAGAAAGGTTAGAATGTAAACAAGAGAATGGGTTGGCCTTTTCATCAAAGGCATAGCATTTGAATTTAATTCAATCATTTGCAAATTATAAAAATCAAGAAAACCATAGATTTTTCATTAAAATTCATAAACAAAGTAAGAAAATTAGCTTACATGGAGCTTGTAAGCTCTCCTTTGGCTTGAGGGATTGAGGCTTCTACTCTTGTTTGAAGCAAGAGTGGCCACCAATTCACTTTGGAGAGGATTAGGCCAAAAATAATTGAATTATTAAAAAATTCAATGTAGATGGCTCAGGACAGGAGTAGAGTCATAGTGCATAAACACCATTAAGATTTTACAAAGAGGGAGGCTTCTATTTATAGAAAAAGGTGAGCCTCTAACCAAGCAAACTGACTCTAAAAATTTCCAGATCAGTTTGGTCAATTTTTGACCATTTTTGGGGGTCAGTTCAGCTTACTTTTTGCATCTAGTTTTGAAACAGGAGAGATGAAAATATCTCATTTTATTGATTAAAAATTGGGGATAATGATGAGAAAAAGGTGCCTACTTCATGAGGGGAGATCCCCACACTTAGGTGTCAAAAATGCATCATTTTCTCTAAATATCTCATTTTTTAACTAATATCTCTTAATTTTTAACTAATAAACCTTGTACTTAATCAACTCTTCATCTTTTGTAAGCATTTACTCATTTTTGGGTATTTTCTTTTATTCTTTGGATTTATCTCATCCCAACACTTGGATTAATCCTATTGGCCCATAGGAACCTTAATTGGACCATAATCCAAAAATTTCTAGAAAATCTGGACCCTTAGGCTAAGGTCTTTTATACCTATTTTCAATTAATTCCAATTGCACATTGGAAAGTTCTTTTTGAATTTCGTTTTTAGAAGAAACCCTTTTAGACACTAGGAAGACTTTTATATCCAAAAATATCTTAATTTTGAATTACCTCCCTCTAGACATTTTCTCTCTCCAAGCCAAAATAGGGTAAAACATGATCTTTCTTTTATTTCAGCGAGGGGAATAATTATAAGATCAGATTATTGGATTAGCTATGCACATTATGGAATGGTATCTAAGCTCATGATGCATCGAAGCGGTTTGGGAAAAGAGCTGCAACAATAGTGTGAGAACTACTTATGTGGACTATGCATGATTGATTGGGTTATGGAGAGTGCTATGGTAAGTTAACTATTCTATGATTTCTTGATCAAATATCATTTTACGATTTCTATACTGGAAATCTCACATTATTTGCATATCCGATCACAATCATTAGAATGTTTGGCAAGTTTTTCAATATCTAGTTATAATGCATACCCTATATGTGGGCCTGGATTAGAGGCTCGATGCTTAACATCTTTGAGGAAGGTTGTCTACAAGGGCCAAAACAATTATCACCCCGTCCTCATCTCGCAGCTGGAGGACAACTCTTTCCCATTAAGATCGAACTAATTCTGGGGTTCCTCATAGTCTGGTGAACCCAACAGAATCCTGTGATAAAGATCCCTTATATAGAACTCATCATCAGATAACAATTCTTTCAGATCATATCATTCATATCCTTAACACAAAAATGGTCCGTTAGACCAAAATTTTCAGCTGAACATTCCTCCATGGTAGTTTCAATTATACAGGTTTTTAATTTGTCATCCCTTAACTTGATCCACTGGGTCAAGTGTTAACACTAGCAATCTGTCAGCATAATCCACTAATGTCATAGTGATTTGCTGAAGTCATTATCGTCATACCAGTTTACGAACATCATCACAGGGACTCGTCCCATTCATCCTCATATGTTTTTGCTCAGCATCGCTTTTCAACCAAAATTCAAGAATCATCATTTTTCAATCAGTATCCAAATCAACTCACATCAACCAGAGTTTTAAAATCATACCAACCACATTTGAATTCGCCATCTGGATATGCAAAAACGGTGGGAATTACTCTTTTGGAATAACATCAAAACAAACTTTCTTTTTTCACAAAATTCTGGAAAATTTTGCCATAACCTCCTTTGCATGGCTGACCATTTCTCATTTTTATCTTTCTTCACTTAACTTAATTAACCCAATTTAAAATTATAGAACTCTAATCTACACAATTTTCTAAATTCAAGAGAGTAAACAATAAGAAGAGTTTAATGAATTACTAGATAATCTTTCTAGGATTAAGAAAGGTTGGAATGTAAAAAAGAGAAGGGTGTGGCCTTTTCATCAAGGCATAGCATTTGAATTTAATTCAATCATTTGTAAAACATAAAAATCAAGAAAACTATAGATTTTTCATTAAAATTCATAAAACAAAGTAAGAAAATTAGCTTACATGGAGCTTGTAAGCTTTCCTTTGGCTTGAGGGAGTGAGGGTTCTACTCTTGTTTGAAGCAAGAGTGGCCACCAATTCACTTTGGAGAGGATTAGGTCAAAAATAATTGAATTATTAAAAAATTCAACGTAGATGGCTCAGGACAGGAGGAGTAGAGTAACAGTGCATAAACACCATTCAGATTTTACAAAGGGGGAGGCTTCTATTTATAGGAAAAAGTGAGCCTCTAACCAAGCAAACTGATTCTAGAATTTTCCAGATCAGTTTGGTCAATTTTTGACCATTTTTGGGTCAGTTCATGCACGTTAAACTTGTCATAATGGGGGTGATGATGAGAAAAAGGCGCCTACTTCATGAGGGGAGATCCCCACACTGAGGTGTCAAAAATGCATCATTTTCTCTAAATATCTCATTTTTTAACTAATATCTCTTAATTTTTATCTAATAAACCTTGTACTCAATCAACTCTTCATCTTATATGAGCATTTACTCATTTTTGGGTATTTTCTTTTATTCTTTGGATTTATCTCATCGCAACACTTGGATTAATCCTATTGCCCCCCATAGGAACCTTAATTGGACCATAATCCAAAAATTTCTAAAAATTTAGACCCTTAGGCTAAGGTCCTTTATATCTATTTTCAATTAATTCCAATTGCACATTGGAAAGTTTTTTTTTGAATTTTTATTTCAGGAGAAACCATTTTAGACACTATGTGGATTTTTATATCCAAAAATATCTCAATTTTGAATTTCCTCCCTCTAGGCATTTTCTCTCTCCAGGCCAAAACAAGATCTTTCTTTTATTTCAGAGAGGGGAATAATTATAAGATCAAAAGGGAAGGTTCTTACACTTGTACACCTCAAAAGCTGGAGGGAGGAATCTTACATCCTATCCACTTAAAAAATGTGAGATGTCCTTATCTCGCAGCAGAAGCTGGAGGACAACTCTTTCCCATTAAAATCTGGAACACTGTTAGGTCACACTGTGTTAGCCAAAGGATTGGCTATAGATCCAGCTAAGGCAGAGGCCATATCCAAAATGTCTTCTCCCCAGAACATCAAGCAACTTGAAAGATTCCTTGGCAAGGTGAAGTGGCATGCAAGATTTCAGTCATTTAAACACAGGTCATAAATACAGTTTCTATAACGAACTCTCGTCTTTCCACATTGTTCCACATCAATCCACATCCATTTCATATGTATTCCCATTCTCATCCAATCACATCATTTTCATCTCATCACATCTTTGATCATTTTCATCTCATCCAATCACATCATTTTCATCTCATCACATCTTTCCTCATTTATCTTCATCAGATCTCATCCACTCGCATCTACCCATATCCACATCTCATCACATCACATTCATTCACATCTCATCCATTCATATCTACCCCGATCCACATCACATCACATAACATCACGTCACATCACATTCATTCACATCTCATCCATTTATATCTACCCCGATCCACATCACATTCATATCTACCCCGATCCACATCACATCACATCACATCCATTTCACCTCACATCTTATTCATTCACATCTATCCCGATTCACATCACATCCATTTCACATCACATCTCATTTATTCACATCCCGATTCACATCACATCACATCTCATCCATTCACATCCCATATCATTCATTCACATCCCGATTCACATCACATCACATCTCATTTATTCAAGTCCCAAATCACATCACATCTCATTCACTCATATCTATCCATTTTACATCACATCACATTCATTCATATCCATCACATTCATTCTCATCACCATCCCATCACATACATTCTATCCACATAACATCACATCACATCATATCTCATTCATACACATTTCATCTCATTCATCCACATCCATCCAATCGTTCACATGTACGACTATCCACATCTATCCATACATTCATATCTATCACTTCACATCCACATATATTCATGTCACATCACATCTCTTTACATCACATCACATTCTTTCATACACATCCACATCCATTCTTTCACATACACATCCATTCTTTCACATACACATCCACATCCATTCTTTCACATACATCCACATCCTTTCGTTCACAAACATATCCACATCCATTCTTCACATACACATCTTCACATACACATTCACATCCATTCTTCACATACACATTCACATCCATTTTCATCACATATCATCCATTCACATCCCATATTTTTCATTTACATCCCGATTCACATGACATCGCATCTCATCCATTCATTCACATCTCATTCACATGTCATCACATCTATTCACTCAGGGACCGCTTCGTCGTCCCTTGTCCATCGTACCTGTCATGAGAATATATTTTAAGTCCTCTAGAAAAATATTATTTATCCCCTCTTGAGTAATTTGGGGACGCCTAGATTACTCTTGCATCATGCCGGCTAGGTTAATATCGTGGGTGACACCACTATAAATATTAATACGTGCGGTATATGACGTATGTTTGAGGCCACCTATGATTATTTCAGTTAGGTTTGTATGGCAGGGTGATTCCTGGGGTACTTACGCCTGGTAGTCATGAGTTGGTGATGATTTGTGCCTGTTTAATGTTTGTGGGATTAATTTAATAATTAATTGGGCTTATATTTTCAGGTGATGAAGACTATGGGAATTGAAGAGTTTACTTCGGAAGAAATGTCTTGGATCATCACATTTCATTTTTGGCAAGCATAGTAGCTTGTAACCTTATCAAATGATTTTTCCATTTTGAACTTTAGGAAAGATACATTTATTTTTGTGGAATTTATTAAAGCCTATGGCTTTACCCTAGTCCCAATTTGACACTCTATTTTTGTTAAAGAAGAGTGCCGTGCTCTCTAAAAAGCACATCTTGTATTTTGGGGGCTATGGCCTAATTTTGGTGAAAAAAGAAAGCTAATAAAGAAATACTCTTGTGTGGGGAGGGGCCACGCACAAGAGGGGGGAAGATTGCACCCAATATGGTCTTTTTAGAGCTAAGTATTTTTGTTTAAGTGTTTAATTTTTTCAATTGATTTGATTTAGTTGAAGCTTACAAGCAATGGTTTTTATGATTGAATTAATTCTCTACTTTTCCACAATCAATTCCTAGAATAAGATTCCAGTTGCAGTGGTATCAGAGCTTGGGCTAGGAGATTTGTGGAGAAGGTAGGAAAGGGCTTCAACTTCTCAAAAATCAAGAAAGTGCAGGAATTTATCCAGTGGACAGAAGGGTGTTTTGCAGGTCTTTACCCAAAGGTCAAAGATTCAAAACTAGATCTACTCTCAAACCCACTTACCACCCTGCAAAACCATCTCTCTCTATCAAAAAGCGATTTTTCCAAATACTCAGTGAAATCAAAATCTGACCGTATGGATGAAATCCTCATAGCCAAAAACCTCACGGGTATCTCTCAGAAATCAGAAAGCTTCAAGGTTGAGCAAACCTATAATGGATAGAGCAGATTAAGCATGTAAAAAGTTATTAATTAAATCTCAAAAAGCTTTTGGACAAGGAGGCGCACGGCGGTAGCCTACCGGCGCAAAACGTCTAGTGGAGTAGAAAAAAAAAAAGAAGAAGCTTAACTCCATAAGCTAATCTCTCTCTAATCCTAATCAAGCTTACTTTTCCCAATCCCTATGCAAGTCACATCACTTTTTTTTTCAACCTCTACTTTTTCCTATTTTCAAATTTGAGGAGAAATTCAAAGGTTTCCAATTCTGAAAATTTCTGGGTGCAGAAAAGTGATTTACAGGTTTTAAAAAGCTTGAAAATTGCCTAGAAAAGGCCAGAAAATTCCGAAATCACTTCTGAAAAATTCTGAAAATTTCAAAATAATATTACAGAGTTTGGGCAAGGTTTACAGGATTGTTTCAGCAGGTTTCAAAGTACAGAAAAATTATTTCATCAACAATTCGACTAGCCCAAGACTCTTGAATCACGCGAAATCGTTCGGGATTTGTTTGAGGCGACGAGAATTCAATTCAGCCATTGAACGTCTTGTTCAGCTTCAACCAAGATTGAATTGCGGGAGAAAAACAAGATAAGTACTCATTTTTTTGCTTTATTTATTTACATCAAATAAAGTAAAATTTTATTTATCTACATCATTTGCACAAGCACTATGGCAGATTTGCCTATCTCGCCATCAATTCAAGAGCAACTCCTTTCTTTACAACATCAAATTGTAGAAGAAAGAGAGAAGCGTATTGAATTGGAGAGACAGCTCTCGAATCGTAGACGCAAGCGTGACTCTTCGCTATCTTTTGATGACGAAGATGACACTATTCAAAGGGCTGTAAATGCTACATTGCAAGCACAAAGGTCACAAAAAGAATCCAAGATTAGTCGGAAAGCTTTCACATTTCAAAATTATGATGGAAAGAAGGATGCTAGGGTCATTTTAGCTTGGCTTAGTCAACTAGATGACTATTTTTCTGGAGAAAAATTTTCAGAGAGTGATAAGATTAAATGTGTAGACAGTGCAGCTTTATGGTGGAGTGTAATTAAGCAAGGTCGTGACAAGCCAGATTCTTGGAAAAGATTTCAACGGCTGGTTAAAACGCACTTTTTACCCTCACAATTCAAGTCCAAAGTTAGGCACCAATGGAACACTTTGCATCAATTGGAAAAGGAAACTATGTCACAGTATGTAGAAAAGTTCTGGAATACTTTATTACAGGTGCAGGTTGTGGATAGAGTTAGTGAGAAGGATAAAAAAAGAAAGTTCATATCGGGCCTTAGATCTACCATTAGGACCGATGTGAATATGTTTCGACCTCATTCACTATCTTCTGCAATATCTTTAGCAACTAATTCAGAACGTAAAAATGGTTTTCCTAAAGAGATTAAAGCACATGAGGGTACTTCTTCTAAACCATTTACTAAAACTTTTTATGCTTCAAAGAAGATGTATAAACCAGGTTATGACAAAGGCAAGGATGAGGCTAAAGGCAACATGAATACCAATAAGAAAGTCACTGGCGAAGACATCTCCTATCAAATGTTTCAAGTGCCACAAAGAAGGTCACATAGCACCGAATTGTCCGGAGCGTACCAAGAATTCGACACCAGTTAGCAGCAGCTCGAGTCAACATGATTGAAGAAGACGACAATGAAGAAGAATCATTCGAGCAAGAGGGTAATTCCGATCCAGACTACTGAGAACAAGAAGGTAAACCTCATGTTCATTCTTTGCTTAAAATAAAAGGAACGATAAATGGACATGAAGTTCTTATTTTGCATGATGATGGTAGTACACATGATTTCATTTCTAAAAAGGTACTTAGAGCATTAAATCTTCATTCTTTACCTACGCATTATAAAGTCAAAGCAGCATTTACTGGAACAAAGTATAATTGCATGCAAGAGGTGAAAGATTTGGATTTATGCATCAAACCTTTAACAGAAAAGAGGGATTTCTTAGTTGCACCTTTACAAGGGGTAGATATAATTTTGGGTATGCCTTGGAGACACCAATACAATCCTATTATAGACTATGACACTCATAGTATTTCTCTAAGGAAGGACAATGAAAATATTATCCTCCACCAAGTCAAAGGAGAAATGAGTCCTTTGTTGAGTCACACTCAAGCAAAGAGAGCTCTAAGAAAAAGAGACAAGACTTATATGGTATGGGTTAACCAGCTTGATGCTGAGTTGGACACATCCAAAAGACCAAAGTTTGATTCTTTTATCTCCAAATTTAGTGACTGTTTCATGGAAGATCTGCCTCCAGGATTAACTAAGTCTAGGCCTGAGGATCATAGTATTGACTTATTGCCTGGAAATTCTCCGCCTTGTAAAGCTCCCTATAGAGTCAACAATTTAGAGCAAAGAGAAATCCAAAGCCAAATAGAAGACTTGCTAGAGAGAGGCCTTATTCGACCTAGTAGTTCACCTTTTGGAGCTCCAGTACTTCTTGTTAAGAAGAAGAACGGAACTTACCGAATGTGTGTAGACTATCGTGCATTGAATAAGATTACTGTCAAGAACAGATATCCTATTCCTAGGGTAGATGATCTTCTTGATAAGCTTAGAGGATCAAAGGTCTTTATCAAGATTGACCTAAAGTCTGGGTATCATCAAGTCCGTATGACTCAATCTGACATTTTCAAGACAGCTTTTAGAACCCAAACTGGTCATTATGAGTTTTTGGTTATGCCATTTGGTTTGACCAATGCTCCAGCTACTTTCAGCCGTATGATGAATCGTATATTCCTTAAGTTTCAAAGTTTTGTTATAGTGTTCTTTGATGACATTCTTGTTTTCAGCAAGGATCGACAAGAGCATGAACAACACTTGGAACAAGTGTTCAATCTTTTGAGAGAAAATGAATTGTATGTCAATCCTGAAAAGAGTTCTTTCTTTCAAGAAGAGATTGAATACTTAGGTCATATAGTGTCGGCCGAAGGGATTCGTGTAGATCCTAAGAAAATTGAGTGTATTGCTTCTTGGCCTACGCCTAGAAACATACATGATCTTAGATCTTTTCTTGGCTTATGTAGTTATTATAGGAAGTTCGTCAAGAATTTTGCTTGTATTGCACATCCTTTGACTGAACTCCTTAAGAAAACTACAAATTTCAATTGGACTGATAAGCAAGATAAATCTTTTGCAACACTCAAGAATGCTTTAACACAAGTACCAGTTCTAACACTACCTGATTTTCAAAGTCCATTCTTTATAGTAGTGACTGATGCTAGTGGCAAAGGATTTGGAGCTGTTCTTAGCAGCAGTAGTGCATGCTTTGAAAATCTGGAAGCATTACCTAATGGGCTCTGAATTTCTTATCAAGACAGACCAACAAAGCATTAGGCATTTGCTTACGCAACCTCTTATTTCAGATAGGCATATCAAATGGGCAGCTTTCATTCAAGGTTTCCAACCTATGATTCAATATCAACCTGGAAAAGAAAATGTTGTTGCCGATGCTTTGAGTCGAAGACCAAATATCAACAACATTTCCATAATTGAAAGTGAACCATTTGTCCTCATGAAAGAAACTTACGAAGTTGATCCAGATTTTTCTCAAATATGGATCAAATTGCGTGAAAACAATTGGACACCCCACGGAAGTTATTCTCATAATGATGGCTATCTATTCTTTGAGAAAAGATTGTGTGTTACTCAACCTTACAGACAGCTTGTCTTGGAAGAGATGCACCAACCACCATTTGTGGACACTAAGTTAGATTTTTCCACGGCTTTCCATCCGGAATCGAATGGACAAACCGAAGTTACAAATAGCACTATCTTAGATATGCTTAGAGCCTATGTTTCCTAGCAACCTAGTGCATGGGATAAGTACATACACCTACTCCAATTTGCTTATAATAATACTCCTCATACTGCTACTGGTCGAGCACCATTTGAGATCATCTATGGAAGAGCATTGCCTATTCCGGCTACTAGACTCTCTCATAAGATTGAAGCAGCCGACCAATATGTTAGAGACTTTGATCGCATTCTATCTGAAGTGCGTGATTGTATTGCAAGAGCTCAAGAGAAGTATACATCTCAAGCAAATAAGAAGCGCAAAGATTTTTCATTTCAAGAAGGTGATTATGTACTTTTGAGAATTAAAAAGCGTCGATTAAAGAGTGTGGAAAAATTCCCTGCAGTGAAGCTAGCACCTAGATATTATGGGCCATTTAAAATCCTCAAAAAGATTAATGATGTGGCCTATAGACTAGAGCTTCCATCTAATTGGAATATCCACAATTCTTTTCATATCCATCTCTTGAAACCTTTTCGAGGAACACTTCCTACTCACCCAACATATGAGGAACCACCTCTTATTGAAGGAGAGGAAGAAGTATTAGTTCCTGATGCTATCATTGACCAAGAGATAACAACAACAAGAACAGGTAATCAATATTTCAAGTATCTTTTGACTTTTAAGAATCATCCACAAGAAGATGCTAAATGGATGCCTGAGAAATTTTTCCGAGTTTACCCTGAAATTCTTCATTCTTTTCAAACCCAGCAAATCCGCAATTGAGGACAATTGCAAACTCAAGCAAGAGGGATGTCATGAGAATATATTTTAAGTCCTCTAGAAAAATATTATTTATCCCCTCTTGAGTAATTTGGGGACGCCTAGATTACTCTTGCGTCATGCCGGCTAGGTTAATATCGTGGGTGACACTACTATAAATATTAATACGTGCGGTATATGACGTATGTTTGAGGCCACCTATGATTATTTCAGTTAGGTTTGTATGGCAGGGTGATTCCTGGGGTACTTACGCCTGGTAGTCATGAGTTGGTGATGATTTGTGCCTGTTTAATATTTGTGGGATTAATTTAATAATTAATTGGGCTTATATTTTCAGGTGATGAAGACTATGGGAATTGAAGAGTTTACTTTGGAAGAAATGTCTTGGATCATCACATTTCATTTTTGGCAAGCATAGTAGCTTGATTGAATTAATACTCTACTTTTCCACAATCAATTCCTAGAATAAGATTCCGGTTGCAGTACCGGAAGAAGCACACCATTTTTTAACCATACTGAGGTTGGTCAAGACCTGGGCAGGCTTTGCTGCGCGTGAGCCGTCGTTTGAACACTCCCCGCCATATGATTGCAATCAAACTTCCCTTAAAAAAACATATACCATATGCTCCTTCCTAGCATTCTGGCGTAAGACAGTCCTTTAGAAAAACAGGGTTTCTATGCAAGTTTTGAGTTTGATTTTCTTTTAAATACAAGGAGTATTTCTTGAATTAGTATCCCCAAAACTTCTTGATTGAAAATTAGAATTTCATACCAGAATTCCTCGAATTTTATAACCTTGATCCACAAATGATTTTGAACACTTTTAAAATAAAAAGAATTTCTTTATGCATCTATTTATGCATAAAAATTAATTTTTATAAGAATAACTCTTTTATAATAAAAAAATTCCTTTATGCATCTTTCTATGCATAAAAATCAAATTTAACAAATAATAACACTTTTATAATAATAAAATTTTCCTTTATGAATCTTTCTATGCATAAAAATCAAATTTAATAAGAATAACACTTTTGTAATTAAAAAATCTCCTTTATGCATCTTTCTATGCATAAAAAATCAATTTCAATAGGAATAACACTTTTGTAATAAAAAAAGTCCTTTATGCATCTTTCTATGCATAGAAATCAAATTTAATAAGAATAACACTTTTATAATTAAAAAATTTCATTATGCATCTTTCTATGAATTTAATAAGAATAACACTTTTGTAATAAAAAAATTTCCTTTATGCATCTTTCTATGCATAAAAATCAAATTTAATAAGAATAACACTTTTGTAATTAAAAAAATTCCTTTATGTATCTTTCTATGCATAAAAATCTAATTTAATAAAAATAACACTTTTATAATAAAAAAATTCCATTATGCATCTTTCTATGCATAGAAATCAAATTTAATAATTAATATCAGTGACATCCATGCATATTCATAGGTGAATATGTACATGGAGTAATTCGAATATTTCTTTTAGATGCAAAAATGGTGGGAAATATTCTTTTGGAATAACATAAAAACAAAGTTTCTGTTTTCACAAAATTTTGAAAAATTTTTCCATAACCTCCTTTGTATGGCTGACCATTTCTCATTTTTGTCTTTCTTCTCTTAACGTAATTAACCCAATTTAGAATTATAGAACTCTAATCTACACAATTTTCTAAATTCAAGAGAGTAAACAATAAGAAGAGTTTAATTAATCACTAGATAATCTTTCTAGGATTTAGAAAGGTGGGAATGTAAAGAAGAGAAGGGGGTGGCCTTTTCATCAAAGGCATAGCATTTGAATTTAATTCAATCATTTGCAAAACATAAAAATCAAGAAAACCATAGATTTTTCATTAAAATTCATAAACAAAGTATGAAAATTAGCTTACATGGAGCTTGTAAGCTCTCCTTTGGCTTGAGGGATTGAGGGTTCTACTCTTGTTTAAAGCAAGAGTGGCCACCAATTCACTTTGGAGAGGATTAGGCCAAAAATAATTGAATTATTAAAAAATTCAATGTAGATGGCTCAAGATAGGAGTAGAGTAACAGTGCATAAACACCATTGAGATTTTACAAAAAAGGAGGCGGCTTCTATTTATAGGAAAAAATGAGCCTCTAACCAAGCAAATCGATTCTAGAATTTTTCAGATCAGTTTGGTCAATTTTTGACCATTTTTGGGTCAGTTCAGCTTACTTTTTGGATCTAGTTTTGAAACAGGAGAGAGGAGAGATAAAAATATCTCATTTTATTGATTTAAAATTGGGAGTGATGATTAGAAAAAGGTGCCTACTTCATGAGGGGAGATCCCCACACTTAGGTGTCAAAAATGCATCATTTTCTCTAAATATCTCATTTTTTAACTAATATCTCTTAATTTTTAACTAATAAACCTTGTACTCAATCAACTCTTCATCTTATGTGAGCATTTACTCATTTTTGGGTATTTTCTTTTATTCTTTGGATTTATCTCATCCCAACACTTGGATTAATCCTATTGGCCTATAGGAACCTTAATTCGACCATAGTCCAAAAATTTCTGAAAATCTGGACCCTTAGGCTCAGGTCCTTTTCAATCAGAATCCAAATCAACTCATATGTTCTTAACCAGAGTTTTAAAATCATACCAACCACATTCGAATTCATCATCTGGATTTTTTGTTTATAATTTCAAGGTCTTAGATTTACTCGTATATACTGCCAGTAAAGAGCTGCAGTTATATCCTCGATATATACGGGTAGTCACAGTCCTTGGAATTATAAGGTAAACACCATCATGTTTAGGCCTCAAGCAAGTCTTAGATTTCAAGGTCTTAGATTTACTCGTATATACTGCCAGTAAAGAGCTGCAGTTATACCCTCGATATATACGGGTAGTCACAGTCCTTGGAATTATAAGGTAAATACCATCATGTTTAGGCCTCAAGCAAGTCAGGGATTCCATACAATTACGGTACTTCCATTTGAAGACCCAATAACCTATTTATGAATCTTCATTCTGAATATCAATTTGTATGAATTTCATCACACAATTACAACCTTTTACTGCTACTTCATAAATTTTTGACATTTTTGATTTTTTGGTTGATCCAATTTAGTGAACTCGCTCTGATACCAGCTGAAAGATCCCCGTCTCCACCGCGCAACAAATTCTGGGGTGCTAGTAGTGGAAGTAGCACCTCTTGCATGGGGCAGGGTCCCTCACTCGGGGCCTCGCCCACGTATATCCGGACAAGAGACTAATCCCTCGGTTCTTCCAAAACCGAACCCGTAAAAAACTTCCCTTGCCCAGAAAGCACGGGCGATTCCTCCAAGATATGTTTACTCTAACGTAGTCAAGAGCCTTAACGAACTAAACTAATCTGACCGAACCCATAAGTCCCATAGTCAGATCAAGGAAAAGACTTGCACTTGGATCATAGAGACCAACGCTTTTTTCCTCATTGAGAGGCACAGTCATTGATTCTTTTCCATAGAAGAAGTTTTATCCGGGATTTACTTCATCTATCATACCATAACATAATTGAGTCTCATTTAGGGATCCATCGGTCCAGCCTAACCCCATCTAGTCCCGTGGGTTAGCCAACCACCCAACCACTGTGGTGATGGGATCCATTTAAGAATTTGGTTAGGTTTTGTCCCGGGTACCAGGAAAAAGAGTTCCTAGGTCCCCTAGCCGGATATTCATGCAAACTTAAAACTAGTACACCACTTACACACCCAATATGAAATTGCCTTTTTCACAGATTTAGCTGTCTTTAAAACAATCTTTTAATGAAACTATAGTATCACTGATCATAATCCTAATATCCAGTTGAATCCTAATTTCTAATTTTTCCTTCATCAGTGTACCTATGGCATCATTGGCAACCAGAACGCTCACCACCTGTCCACTCAAGGGCCTTTTTGATAGTACCTAGCTCATAGTACCCGGAAATATAATCACTTTAAAAAAATCAAAATGGAATCTCCGTTGAAGATCAGCAAGATCAAAGAGCCATGGACTCATCCGTTGTTGAGGACTAGTAAGGTCAATCAACCAGATCCACGCACAAATTTAAAAAAACAACTCTTACTTCTTGATCCACATATCTTCCCCGACGCACGTGTGGGTATCTTCGGTGACCTAGAGCCCGAGCACCGTATGGTCAGCACCCTCTAGGATCCTTTGCAGGACACCTAGCGCTTCACTCATAGGCCGCTTCCTTGGTCCCTCATCCACCGTACGGAAAGCTCACCATTTAAATTGAACCGAGGCTGGTCAAACCTCGGTCGACTTTGCTATGCAAGGACATTCTCCGTTGACTCTCCGTCAACTGTTGCAACTTTATCAGTTAGGTCTCCACGACCTTATTCACAAGACGGTCAAAATGCTTCCCCAGCATTCTTTGTTGACATAAAACAGTCATTTAAAAACAGGTCATAAATACAGTTTCTATAATGAACTCTCGTCTTTCCACATTATTTCACATCAATCCATTTTATTTAATCCACATCCATTTCATATGTATTCCCATTCTCATCCAATCACATCATTTTTATCTCATCACATCTTTCCTCATTTATCCTCATCGGATCTCATCCACTCGTATCTACCCATATCCATATCTCATCACATCACATTCATTCACATCTCATCCACTCGCATCTACCCATATCCACATCTCATCACATCACATTCATTCACATCTCATCCATTCATATCTACCCCGATCCACATCACATCACATCACATCCATTTCATCTCACATCACATCTCATCCATTCACATCCCGATTCATGACATCACATCTCATTCATTCACATCCCGATTCACATCACATCTCAATTACTCACATCTATCCATTTCACATCACCTCCATCCATTCACATTACATCACCTCCATCCATTCACATCCATCACATCACATTCATTCATATTCATCACATTCATTCTCATCACTATCCCATACCATACATTCTATCCACATAACATCACATCACATCATATCTCATTCATACACATCTCATCTCATTCATCCTCATCCATCCAATCATTCACATGTACGACTACCCACATCTATCCATACATTCATATCTATCACTTCACATCCACATATATTCATGTCACATCACATCACATTCTTTCACATACACATCCACATCCATTCTTTCACATACATATCCACATCCTTTCTTCACATACACATCCACATCCATTCTTCACATACACATTCACATCTATTTTCATCACATATCATCCATTCACATCCCATATCATTCATTTACATCCCGATTCACATGACATCGCATCTCATCCATCCATTCACATCTATCTGATTCACATGTCATCACATCTGTTCACTTAGGGACCGCTTCGTCGACCCTCACCGATCGTACCGGAAGCGCACCATTTTTCAACCATACTGAGGTTGGCCAGGGCTTTGTTGCATGAGCCATCCTTTGAACACTTGCAACCGAACTTCCCCTAAAAAAACATATACCAAATGCTCCTTTCACCCAGCATTCTGGCGTAAGACAGTCCTTTAGGATCAAATTTAACAATAATAACACTTTTGTAATTAAAAAATTTCCTTTATGCATCTTTCTATGCATAAAAATCAAATTTAATAAGAATAACACTTTTGTAATTAAAAAATTTCCTTTATGCATCTTTCTATGCATAAAAATCAATTTTAATAAGAATAACACTTTTGTGATTTAAAAAATTCCTTTATGCATCTTTCTATACATAGAAAATAAATTTAATAAGAATAACACTTTTATAATTAAAAAAAGTACCATTATACATCTTTCTATGCATAGAAATCAAATTTAATAAGAATAACACTTTTGTAATAAAAAAAGTTTCCTTTATACATCTTTCTATGCATAAAAATCAAATTTAATAAAAATAACACTTTTATAATAAAAAAGTTTCATCATGCATCTTTGTATGCATAGAAATAAAATTTAATAAATTAATATCAGTGATATCCATGCATATTCATAGGTGAATATGTACATGGAGTAATTCGAATATTTCTTTTAGATGCAAAAATGTTGGGAATTACTCTTTTGGAATAACATAAAAATAAACTTTTTGTTTCACAAAATTCTGGAAAACTTTGCCATAACCTTGTAAGCTCTCCTTTGGCTTGAGGGATTGAGGCTTCTACTCTTGTTTGAAGCAAGAGTGGCCACCAATTCTCTTTGGAGAGGATTAGGCCAAAAACAATTGAATTATTAAAACATTCAATGTAGATGCTCAGGACAGGAGTACAGTAACAGTGCATAAACAATTGAATTATTAAAACATTCAATGTAGATAGCTCGAAAAAGGAGTAGAGTAATAGTGCATAAACACCATTAAGATTTTACAAAGGGGGAGGCTTCTATTTATAAGAAAAAGTGAGCCTCCAACCAAGCAAACTGATTCTAGAATTTTCTAGATCAGTTTGGTCAATTTTTGACCATTTTTGGGTTAGTTCAGCTGCATCTAGTTTTGAAAAGAGAGGAGAGAGGAGAGATAAAAATATTTCATTTTATTGATTAAAAATTAGGGGTAATGATGAGTAAAAGGCGCCTACTTTATGAGGGGAGATCCCCACACTGAGGTGTCAAAATGCATCATTTCCTCTAAATATCTCATTTTTTAACTATATCTCTTAATTTTTAACTAATAAACCTTGTACTCAATCAACTCTTCATCTTATGTGAGCATTTACTCATTTTCTCTCTCTAGGCCAAAACAGGGTAAAACAAGATCTTTCTTTTATTTCAGAGAAGGGAATAGTTATAAGATCAGAAGGGAAGGTTCTTACACCTATACACCTCAAAAGCTAGAGGTAGGAATCTTACATCCTATCCCACTTAAAAAATGCGAGATGTCCTCATCTCGCCTGGAGAGGACAACTCTTTTCCATTAAGATCCAACTGATTCTAGGGTTCCTCATAGTTTGGTGAACCCAACAGAATCCTGGGATAAAGATCCCTTATATAGAACTCATCATCAGATAACAATTCTTTCAGATCATATCATTCATATCCTTAACACAATAATGGTCCATTAGATCAAAATTTTCATCTCAACATTCCTCCATGGAAATTTCAATTATACAGGTTTTTAATTTGTCATTCCTAAACTTGATCCACTGGGTCAAGTATTAACATTAGCAATCTGTCAGCACAATCCACTAATCTCATAGTGATTTGCTAAAGTCATTATCGTCATACCAGCAGTTTACAAACATCATCACAGGGACTCGTCCCATTCATCCTCATTGTCTCAGCTTATCGTTTTTCAACCAAAATTCAGGAATCATCATTTTTCAATCAGAATCCAAATCAACTCATCAGTTCTCAACCAAAGTTTTAAAATCATACCAACCACATTCAAATTTGTCATTTGGATAGCATTTTTGTTTATAATTTCAAGGTCTTAGATTTACTCGTTTATACTGCCCAATAAAGAGCTGCAGTTATACCCCCTCGGTATATACGGGTAGTCACGATCCTTGAAATTATAATGTAAATACCATCATGTCTAGGCCTCAAGCACGTCAGGGATTCCATACAATTGCGGTACTTCCATTTAAAGACCCAATTACCTATTTATGAATCTTCATTCTGAATATCAACAATTTGTATGAATTTCATCACACTTTTACAACCTTTTACTGCTACATAAATTTTTGACATTTTAGGTTTCTTGGTTGATCCACTTTAGTCAATTCTTCGCTCTGATACCAGCTGAAAGATCCCTGTCTCCACCGTGCAACGAATTCTAGGGTGCTAGCAGTGGAAGTAGCACTTCTTGCGTGGGGCAGGGTCCCTCACTCGGGGCCTCGCCCACGTATATCCGGACAAGAGGCTAATCCCTCGGTTCTTCCAAAACCGAACCTGGAAAAAACTTCCCTTGCCCGAAAAGCACGGGCGATTCCTTCATGATATTTTTACTCTAACATAGTCAAGAGCCTTAACTAACTAAACTAATCTCACCGAACCCATAAGTCCCATAGTCAGATCAAGGAAAAGACTTGCACTTAGATCATAGAGACCAACGCTTTTTTCCTCATTGAGAGGCACAACCGTTGATTCTTTTCCATAGAATAATTTTTATCCGGGATTTACTTCATCTATCATACCATAATAGACTTGAGTCTCATTTAGGGATCCATCGGTCTAGCCTAACCCCATCCAATCCCGTGGGTTAGCCAACTGCCCAACCACTGTGGTGATGGAATCCATTTAAGAATTTGGTTAGGTTTTGTCCTGGGTACCAGGGAAAAGAGTTTCGAGGCCCCCTAGCTGGATATTCATGCAAACTTAAAACTAGTCACACCACTTACGCACCCAATATGAAATTGTCTTTTTAACAGATTAAGCTATCTTTAAAACAATCTTTTAATGAAACTATAGTATCATTGATCATAATCCTCTAAAATATCCGGTTGAATCCTAATTTTCAATTTTTTCTTCATCGGTGTATCTATGGCATCATTGGCAACCAGAACGCTCACCACCTGTCCACTCAGGGGCCTTTTTGATAGTTCCTAGCTCATAGTACCCGATAATATAATCACTTAAAAAAATCAAAATGGAATCTCCGTTGAATATCAGCAAGATCAACCAACAGATCCATATAAAAGAGCCATGGACTCATCCGTTGAGGACTAGCAAGGTTAATCAACCAGATCCATGCTCAAATTCAGACTCAAATTCAGAAAACAACTCTTACTCCTTGATCCAAATATCTTCCCCAACGCACGTGTGGGTATCTTTGGTGACCCAGAGCTCGAGCACCGTATGGTCAGCACCCTCTAGGATCCTTCGCACGTCAGCTAGCGCTTCACTCATAGGCCGCTTCCTTGGTCCCTCATCCACCATACCCAGAAGCTCACCATCTAAATCGAACCCAGGCTGGTCAAGATGTCGGCCGACTTTGCTACGCAAGACATCCTCTATTGACTCTCCGTCAGCTATTGTAACTTTATCAGTTAGGTCTCCACGACCTCATTCACAAGACGGTCAAAATGCTTCCCTAGCATTCTTGACATAAAATAGTCATTTAAAAACAGGTCATAAATGCAGTTTCTATAACGAACTCTCGTCTTTCCACATTGTTCCACATCAATCCACATTATTTAATCCACATCCATTTCATATGTATTCCCATTCTCATCCAATCACATTATTTAATCCACATCCATTTCATATGTATTCCCATTCTCATCTAATCACATCATTTTCATCTCATCACATCTTTCCTCATTTATCCTCATCAGATCTCATCCACTCGCATCTACCCATATCCACATCTCATCATACCACATTCATTCACATCTCATCCATTCATATCTACCCCGATCCACATCACATCCATTTCACCTCACATCCATTTCACCTCACATCTCATTCATTCACATCTATCCCGATTCACATCACATCTCATAGGGAGCTCACACCACATGTGAACAAGCCCAAACAATGTGCCAATGCACGTGAATAAGCCCACAATAAAAACACGAGCCATGTGTGAAAACCCTCTATAATCTCAATGTGTGTGAGCACACCTCAATGCTCAAAACAGGTGAACAATGCTCTTGATACACCCAAGTGAAAATAAAACTCCCACAACAGCTATGCATATGAATGGTTGAAATAGTGTGAAGTGGCCAAAGTGTAAATGGGACACCCAAATCTTGAAAGGATGGAAAAAGGAAAGGTATATGGGAAAAAGGAAAGGTGTAAAAAGTAGAAGAAACCTAAGAAAGGTCCCTTCTTTTACTCTCTTTTTTTTTCACGCTGGTGCTACACACAAAGCTACTATTGTTATCTTTAGTGGTGGTGGATGGAAAGTTGTAACACACAAAGCTGCACGCCTGAGTTGAAAGCTACTTTTGCAAAGCTCAGTGGGTGGGAAGCTGCTGCAACACACAGAGCTGTGCAGTTGATTTGAGCTACAACTGAATGTATTGCTGTCGATGCCAACGATTGTGATCATAGTATTATTATTACTAGTACTCAACAAATGTTGCCGTATGTAAAAGATATTAAGAAGCAAAATGAAGGAATAAAATACAAAGGGTCAATCCTAATACAAAGAGTTAATCAAATACAAAGGGTCATATCTGTTTGGGGTTCTCAAACACAACACAACTAACTACTACTGACACAGCAAAGACACCCCCATTAGGTAACACTAACTTCAATTCCCACATCAGGCTAAACACAAACAGAGCATAGAGAACACAGATTGAATAGAGATTTGCTAAACAAGATAGAGAATAACAGAACAGAACTGAAATACCATGTTTGATTGATCAAGATGAATCATACATTGCTTTCTCCTTCTTCTCTCGTAAAAGACGACTACAAAGCCCCTATAAATAGGTGACTTCAGACAGTTTTAGACAGTTGTAACTAAAATGTCACAAGACACTAACATATGATATCCGACTAACCAGATCATAACAAACTCCGACTGATCAATAATCCGACTGAGTAGAATTCCGACTGAGCAAAGATACATATATCCGACTAAGCAACTATTAGGTAACTATTAGGTATTCTATCTGTAGTTCAACACATGGCACAGCCCGGTGGTTGATTTCAAGGAAATCGGACTTGAATTCACAATCCCTTGATCAGAAAATACTGGCCACATGACAAAATTTGATGCTGCTTCTTCAAATGTCAGGTACTACATCACTTTGCTGCTCGGCCTGCATCCCTTCAACAACTGGAACCTCCTTCAAAACTTCAGTCTTCTCTGCTGATTTATCTTCCACTGAAGTCTCCACTGGCTGCTCACTCTGACTTGCTGTTTGCACACTCAAATTTATAATAGGTACTTCCACCTGAACTTCTAACAATGGGGCATCTGGTAGATCATCATCCACCCCACTTGGTGCTTCTCCAGTTTCCAACCTGCTAAAGTAATCAGCAATAGCATGCTCTTTTCCCAAAGCTTCTCTTTCAGTCACAGCATAATTCCTTTCTGCAGATGATAATATCCGACTGGCATAAAATACTGGCCTGTACCATCCTGTCACCCTCTCCTGCATCAGAATTGCCCCTACTGCTACATCTGAGGCATCAACAAAAATATGGAAAGGTAGAGTCCAATCTGGTGGCTGCAAAACTGGTGCAACAGCTACCATCTTCTTCAACAATTGAAATGCCTTCTCTTGAGGCTTAGCCCACACAAAAGGCACATCCTTCTTAGTTAAATGTGTCAATGGTGCACAAATATTGGCTAAATATCTGAGGTACCTAGCATGCCATTTGATCTGACCCACAAACCTCATTACTTCCTTCACATTAGTAGGAGACTTTGCTGTTTGAATAGCCTCAACTTTCTTCACATCAATTGCCATGCCTTCCTGTGAGATCACATGACCCAACAAAATCCCACTCTTCACAGCACACTCTTGTAAGGGTTCAAGGCCAGTCTGAACTGCCTACACCTCTCCAAACACAACTTCAGATGCATCAGATGTAAGTCCTTCTTACCAAAAACAGAGAAATCATCTGATTGTACCTAATCACTGGGACACCTCTTTCTTCTCTATGTTTCACCCATAAGGCACATCCTGGCCCTATCCAATGATTTGGTGCTGAACAATAAACACAAGGCATGACTCTTGCCTGTCTTCCTTCATTGTTTTCCTGTTCCCTCCATGGTGGTCTATCAGATCTTGCTCTCTGAAATACTCCTCTGCCCCTAATTGGAGCAGCCTGGTTTGCTGCAACCTCACCCCTGCCTCTACCTGCATAAGGTGTAGTCTGACCCCTGTTCTTGGGATTATACCAACATAAAGCTGTCGTATGCCCATCCTTGTCACAAATTTCACAGAACTTCTTTTCTTTCGGTGCTGCAACAGAATAACCTATCTTTCTCAATTTACTTACCAAATCCTCCTCTTTGGATTGCTTTGCTTTGGTCTTGTGCTTTTTCTTTGGCTTCACCTCTTCTTCCTCACTGTCGGATCCTGCTTCTGAATCCTCCTCCTCAGAATCTGATGCTGACTCTGGCTGGTCATCTGAATCCGAATCATTCTTTCTGGTGTGTTTGCCCTTGCCGCTTCCAAGTCTTTTCTCTACTCTAGCTGCTGCAATTACCAAATCATTAATTCCACCTGCAATATCAATGCTAGCCACTGCATTTTTCAGCCCACTTCTCAATCCTTTCAGAAAATAACCTGCCAGCATCTCATTGGTGGGTCTCTCATTTCCCTGTAACCTTTCAACCAGAATTCTGAATTTCTGAGCATAGTCCTCTACAAGCATCTTCTTCTGTCTGATGTCTCGGAGTTTTCTTAAAATGTCGGTTGGAGTCTTTTCCCTCCTGAATCTCTGTAAAAAGGCTGTTCTAAGATCATCATATGTTGGGAAGTGTGGTATCCCATATTGGCTAAACCAACTCATGGCCTTCCCTTCTAGAGTTGCTGCAAATTGCTGCAATTTAACTGCATCATTGTACAACACAGTATACCCATTTGCTTCCCATTTTGTCTCAAACTGAGCTACATGACAATCAGCATCCTCCTTAGATCCTCCACTGAATTTAGCTGCTTTCACCCTAGGGTTGGGTAGTTGTTGAGCCATCGGATTTGGCTGAGGTGGTTTCCTAGGTCTTTGCCTGGTAGCCCCCCTTAATGGGTTGAACTGAAGACTCCTTCTAACTCCTGCAGACCTTTCTGTCAGGATTAGGGCGCCTAGAAGTCCCCCCACTAGCCTCCTCTCTGGTGCAACTGAACTTTCCCCTTCTTGGCCTACAACAATTTCTTCAGGGATTTGGTGTTCCTGATAATCTTCACCCTCGTCAACATAATGAAACGGGTCAGGGTTACCGATTCGGGCCTGAGCCCTGGTATAGTAAACCCTTCCTACTCTTCTGTCCCCCTCTGACATTCATTTCCCTTCTCGTAACAGAACGGGACCAGCAGGATCGCCAATGTGTTTGGGGTTCTCAAACACAACACAAATAACTACTAGTGACATAGCAAAGACACCCCCATTAGGTAACACTAACTTCAATTCCCACATCAGGCTAAACACAAACAGAGCATAGAGAACACAGATTGAATAGAGATTTGCTAAACAAGATAGAGAATAACAGAACAGAACTGAAATACCATGTTTGATTGATCAAGATGAATCATACATTGCTTTCTCCTTCTTCTCTCGTAAAAGACGACTACAAAGCCCCTATAAATAGGTGACTTCAGACAGTTTTAGACAGTTGTAACTAAAATGTCACAAGACACTAACAGATGATATCCGACTAACCAGATCATAACAAACTCCGACTGATCAATAATCCGACTGAGTAGAATTCCGACTGAGCAAAGATACATATATCCGACTAAGCAACTATTAGGTAACTATTAGGTATTCTATCTGTAGTTCAACAATATCCATGGGATTTTTTCCTCTTATTTTTTAGAAATCTAGGATTTCTTTTTTCTCTCCTCTTCTTGTGCCTTGGTTGTCCATGGTTAATAGATAGATTGATTTATGTTGCATTGATTGGTCGCATCTCTCTCTCTCTTTCTAAGAAAACTCTATGCCTTTGTGTTTGTAACTTTGTGCATCCACCAGTTTTACACTCCCCAACAAATATGGCTACCCTTTCCATGCATGGAAAATGAGTCCCAACGTTGCTATGGCCTTCTAGTTATATCCTACAAATGCTATCCTTAGGACCCCTCTGCAAGGGCCTAAAGATGATCCCTCCAAGTTTGCACACTGCATATAGCCAATCCTTCTTCACACGCTTTTTTATCCACCTAGGCAATGAAGCTTGTGCTTGGTGATCAACATGATGAAAGTTTAAGAAACCGAGCTTGATGATCACCCCAAGAAAAGCCTCAACCCATGCTTCCAGTTTGTGGATGTGCCAAATAGAGGATCTGCTGAGCTTATTAAAGGTGTTAAGGTTGAAGAGGTTGTTAGGCTTGGTTGCTGACCGATTCACCTTGAACTTTGTAGAACTCTTCTCCTAATAAGAACCACAAATCAATTTTGTGTTAACACATCATAAAATCTGTATTTTGCGCAACACTTTCCTTAAGATCTACAACTATCACACAATTCTCATCAATATGCAAAGTCTACACCAAGATTTGTAAATTCTACACCAGGTCTTGTAAATTCTGCACCAATCTGCATTTAAGATATGAAGTTTTCACAAGAGAGTGTGAATCTTGCCTTACTTGTTTCTTTCCTGATTACTATTGTTTGCAAATCATAAACGTAGTTGTGTATGCAAAGGTCTTGTAGTGTAGATGGAAGCACACTGGGACTCATTCCATAAGTTTGGGTTGAATTTCGAGTAGGATCATAATCATCTTTGATCAATCTTCGTACGAGATTAGGAAAACCTTAATCATGCTCTTAATCCCTCCACTTTGCCAAAAAACTATCTCCTAGGCCCATAATCAACAATATTTGCAAGATCCAAGACTCAAAATTGCTTGTGATATCCAATTGTTTTGCTTCTTTCTCAACCAATCTCTGCACTTCTGCTTGCATACCAAGTTTCTTACAACCAAATGATCAAGAAATAAAAGATATGGGCTAAAGATTTGAGCACTTACAACAATTTTGTAGTCCAAACTCAATGTAGATTAAAGATTTGTAAAAATATACAATAGGAATGTAATCTACATACTGATATAATCTGCACAATAACTCTGCAAAATAATATGTATAGAAATGTAATCTACAAAACAAATTCGTAAATTCTATACCAAATGATCAAGAAATAGAAGAGATAGGCTAAAGATTTGGGCACTTACAACAATATTGCACTCCAAACTTATCATGGATTAAAGATATGTGATAATCTACAATAATAGGAATGTAATCTACATACTGCTGTTGTAATCCGTACAATAACTTATTTGTATAGAAATATAATTTACACAAAAACTCTGCAACTTCAATACCAATCTGTAATAGATTTGAACTCTGCATAGTAATACTACACAAACAATTTCTCTAACAGATCTGAAATCTGTACCACTTTCTTGATGAAAATTTCACCAAAACTTGTATAAAACCTTAAAACTCTCCCTAAAATATGCACAGAATCCCAAGGATAGAGAAGATCTACTAACTAGATTTAGTGTATGAACCTCTAATAACAATTTCAAGATTTCAAGAAAATCAAGATTTTTTTAAAGAAAATCAAGAAGATTATAAAAAACTATTTAGATTAGGGTTTCTAAAAATGGTGATTAGCGTAAAATAAAAAATGATCAAGCATTAATCTCATTGCTAATCCTCTTAAAATTAAAAAAAATAAAATTTGGAAAATTGTGTAAAACTTAATCTAAAAATAATTAAGTTTTAATCACTCTCTAATCAAAACATCAAGATTAAAACTAAGAGCTCTGATACCAATGTAGGGATCATGACTCTGATACCAAGGGAAGAAAAGGATCATGGATCTTATACCAATGCAATGAAGGGAAGCTAGGGTTGCACTCATTAGCATGGAGTACACAAATGTGCTACTCTTCATAGAGAGTAGCCACCTGAACATAGAAAGACTTCCATGAATCAACCATAGAAGCATGAGCTCCAAGAAATGACAATATATGTCAAAAGATCATAAAGGGTTAGTACAGTAGTCCTAGGGCTTGTGCCTTTTATAATCCCAATGTCCACATGTCCTAACACCACGTGTAAATGCCCCATGTGCATCCTAGAATCCCCTTTGTGTTACAATTTAATTGAAAGGTGTTGATTCAGTTACTTAATTTTCCTATTTGGACAATGGTTCCCCTTGTGCTTCTTTGACCATCTTGTGGATCAGGAGAAGTGGCTTTTTTGTGAGGTTCATGCTAGCACGTCCCTTCATAGCTTTTATGGGGCTCTATAGTGGCATTGTGATGTGTCACCCATTGATGAGCAATTTTGTCTACCCATTGGATTGTGTGATTGGTTGCACTAATGATCGAGGGACAATACATATTCTTCCATTATTCTTGTAGGCATCACATGAATCTTTCCAGCCAAGGGATTATTTTTAAAGGAAATGTATTAACTTTTTCATCCGGCACTATACATGAGTTTATACTTTGAACTTTAGCATTTGTGCTTTTCTGGGTTTAAGATTTAGTTTGCCCAAAGTTTTCCATGTTCCAGATGAAATAAAGTTGTGACTTACCCTTGTATCAATAATTATAATGCTAGAAGCTTGGTTACTAGAGGTAGACATTTGAACCATCAACCTTCACCTTGATTCAATGTCCAAGTCCTCACCTTCCACTAGAGAAGTAAGTGTAACCAAGTTCACATCATGTAACATTTAAAAAAAAAACTACCATTGTTTGCCTCATGGGATTTAGCTTCGTTTCTAGCTTGTTTTTTGATTTTTTCTTTTTCTTGCTAATATTGTAGCCTTTGCCTATGTACTTGGGCTAGCATATCTTGGAGAAAGGGTCTATCGTTATTTTTTCACCATACTCCCATTATTATATCATTCCTTTTTGAACCATTAAGGGCCTCATTTCTCACCAAGCCTTGTGGAGTGATTTTTGCAACTCTGAATGGTCCCACCCAATATGTTAATTTTTCCTTTTTGTTAGAGAGACAACTGCAAACATGAGGGCTAGTAGATCCTCTTAAGTTCCTTCTTCTTTGAATTGTGGTCAAGCCACTTTTTTCTATGGAACATCTCTATCATCAACCCAATCGATGCTACCAATTCGGTTTCATTTATTTTTTCTAGATTTATCAACCTTTCGGGCATTGTGTTTTTAGCTAGTGTTTCTATAGTTCACAAGCTTGGCACTATGTATTCCTCCATAAGCGTCATTGCATCTACTCCATATGCCAACTAGGATGATGTGTATCCTATTATCTGGCCTCAACGATCTTTGTAAGAATGGCACATACCATTTTGTTAGTGCTTTTAGCCTTATCATTGAATAAGGTGATGATTTTTTATGAATTGCTATTAAACCCTTTAGGAGATACTCCTTGATAAAGTGTAATCCTTGATCAGTTATGAACTCTAAAATAGAAAAACAAATCTAGAAATGACCTCGAGGGGTGCACCTAAAAAAATGTAAGTGTATCACGTGAGTTCACTCTAGGAGGGGTTTTTAAATCAAGTTTGAAAAAAAATCATGTCTATAAAGAAAAAGGGGTCATTTTATTCATGAAAAATTCACAGGTAAGGGGTTTTTTTAATACCCCTTGAATGCACATGATATAGAAGGTTTCTTTACCCCTCGAGGAAATGACTTGCTCATATAAGAATTTAGCAATGGTACGAGCATCAGCTTTCCTATAGGGCTTGGCCTTTACCCATTTGGTAAAATAGTTAGCTTTCCTCGAGGGCTTCGCCTTTGCCCATTTGGTACACACGAAAAAAGGATATTTCTATCTCTTTCCCTCTTTGATTTTGGAGCAACACATTCAATAGCTATGAGAGCTATACGCAGATAGGGATGCCATTGTCTCCAATTGTACCCCGGTCCCTTTTTCCGCTTGCAGAATTGCTTGAATAAAAAAATAAATGTGTTGAATTTCTTCAAGAGCCAAAATCGTTGTAGGTGAAGGAAGAAGACATATAATCTATAGTTAACTATGTTAGCTATAAGTTTTGTAAAATTTTACCTATTTTTAAATCATACCTTATCCTTTTTCCCTTGGTTTAGTCCAACGAATAAGTTTGTACACCCTCTGTACCAGTCTTGTCTAGACCTGATTACAATAAGCCAGGGCCTTCCTAGTATGATGGGGGAAGCCCCAACCCCGGCTTGCATTATATGCATGTGAATCACTACCTTCTACCCTAATACATTCATCTCCATGGCCTCAATCACACCCAAGCATTTGACTTTAGAACTATTGGCCATTTTAACACCGAATATGGATTTCCCTATCACTTTCAAACCCAAGTCATGAACTGCCTCCTCTGCCATAACACACACTTGGGCTCCACCATCTATATACACTCTATATACACTTTACTTACCTTTCTACCCTAAATCCAGACATTTACTATTGGCAGAATGTCAGACACCTTGCTTAGCTAGACTACATTAGCTTGAGGTGCCTTAACCTTGACCCTTCTGACATTGGCCAACTTATGCCACTATCTTCTTTTGCTTAAATTCAACTCTATAGTAGCTGGCCACATAAGTAATGTCTACCTTCTTATTCTTAACATCTGACATGAGACTGTAAGGGGGTTCCCCCTCTCCTAGCTGAAAGTCATCCATCCTCGAATAATAAGTAAAGTTTTAGTTCGAATAATAGAATAAGTTTTACTCTAGACGCTGCTACATAGGTCCCTTAAACTATGTGCCTTATCTGGCATTAGAAGAGGTAAATATGAGTGCATGCTTGCTCAAGACTCTCTTAAATTTAAGAACAAAAACGTGTATTAATAGAGGAATGGACCTAGGTCCATTTTGTACCTCTGATTGTTTATAATGGGAGTGGTACAAGATGAGAAAAATATGAAAATATAAAATAATGTGAAAGGAGACACCAACAAACGATGATACACCATGCATGATGGCTGCTGATCATGACACTTAAATTGGTATAAACTAGAATGATTCAAATAACAATAGGCCATGCATGATAGTTACTGATCCTGACACTTGAATTGGTATAAACTAGAATGATTCAAATAACTTGCATTTGTAATCAAATTTGAGACTTCTACATGAATAATAAAGAAAAGAGGAAGACCAATAAACAAGATACATAAGACTTGAGGCTCTAGCAAATAACATTAAATTTTTATTTCTGGTGTGAGAAATGTACATTGTCTCATAGGAGAGTACACAATAGAATTACATTTTCGTTATACAAGAAGTGAAAGGATACCCATTGAGATTTTGTATGTCAAGATGGGTCTTTTGGCTTGAAATATTTATAAGATTTGTGATAACATACATGAATGAATATTGCTTTTGTGTCCAAAGCACCTTTCCTTTAATGACATCACCTCCATAAATATTCCTCCATTACAATCTTTGTTTCAAGATTAATCTTAGTCTGAAAGACATTGTTCTATGTGTAGCGTCTCTTATTATGAGCATATAACCATCGACACAACCAATGGATAGTTGCGTTTTTTAAGAAGCCTTGAAGTTCCTTCTTCGGTGTCTGATTCCACGGCTTTGTAAATACAAGATAGAAACGTGGCATACTCCACATAATTTGATACGGTGTGTCATCAAAAATCAAAGTGTTGTCTCCATCCAAGTCTTGAAAATATGTCCAGATTGCCGGTAGGTTCTTGTGGTAAGCATGCTCATAGCCAAAGAACATAGGACTTTTAAAGAACATCCCAGTTTCTTGGCACATCTCTTGGCTCAGCACATACTTGAATTTCATATGATGTTTTGGAAGACATAAATTGAGGATGCGAAGAATATCATCTAATTTGCATCTACTCCAAATCCAAACCTCGAACCATTTAAAGCAAAAGTCTAAGAAATTTTTTGCATCTAAACGCATAGCATGATACAATTCATTGCTTTCTTGAACTATTCGCATATGCTTAGTCCAATATGGCATCTCATCAACATGGTCTAGCTCAAACGATTCAAGAAGTATTCCAATCATATTAAGAATGAGAACCCTTCTTTGATCTTTAAGTGAAGGCACACATGCGAACATTGGTTGTCGTGGTACAAAAGATAATGAAACATGCCAACATAGCATCAACGGATTTGACGGCTTGCAAACATTTTGATTTGCCAAGATTGCTCCTATGCTATCATCTAAAATAGGAACACACATAATTAGCCAAACTCCTTCATTCATTAATAAGACAAGGAAATAATAAAATCCCTTTATGTTTATGCTCAAACAAGGGCTTACTATTGGTATAGTGATCTTGGGCCCATTTCAAAGAGAAATAGTAAAAAAGTATGTATAGTAGGATGGCCCTAGGATCATTTTGTACCCCTTCTTATACAACAATATATTACCACAATATAATAGTCCTAGTAAGGCATGCTAATCTAGACCTTGAGAAAATGACCCTAGGGCCATTCTTGCACTTTTTTTGCATGAAAAGAATGGCCCTAGGGCCATTCTTGGATGCCCCAAGGCCACTATTGAATTCTCTTTGAGGCCTTTAAGGCTAAACAAGGGCCTTATTTTCCATGAAAAAGAAATACCCCATGGCCATTCTTAGAAAAGAATGGCCCTAAGCCCATTCATTCGCTGAGGCTTATCACAATCTGTACTTAGATGTCCAAGTTCACCACAATTCCAGCATGTAGGAATAAACCGTCTACCCCTGCCAAAACCACGGCCACTTCCATAGCTTGCCTGACCTTCAACTCCTTCCTGATTATAGCCTCTACCTCGGCCACGTCCACCACCTGTGTTCTCCATCATCTTCAAGCTCAGATTCTTCATACAATCCACCATTTGCCTCATATCCTGTTTAAGCCTTTCATCTGAAGCTGTAACAGCTGTGGGTGCCACCTTTGTTCCCTGTGGTATGACATTATTCACCTGAGCTTCTGTCGGTTGCACTCTTTCTAGCACGGTTCTCATCGGTACTGCTTCTACCCTTCTCATTTCAGGCCTCACTGCCACCACTGGAACCATCCCCAGGTGGTTCATCCGTTGCAATTTCTAATCCTTTGATTTGGCAGTCCCCACTGCATCCTCATAAGACCTGGGCTTCTTTAATTCCACCTTCCAGCGAATACCTCCCTTCAATCCTGCAATAAAACAATCCTTCTTCATCATGTCCGGTCCCAAAGCCCTACACAAGGTCTCCCACAACAAAGAGAATTTCTTCACATAATCACCAATCGGCTCCAACTCACCCTGTATCAATCCCTGCACTTCATGCCAAACTCTGTCTGGATCCTCAATCTTCTTGAACCTGTCCAAAAGTGCCATCTTCAATCCATCCTCGGTCACTGGAATGCGTGGCTCAGCATCCTTTAACGACTCCTCATAAGCTCTGTACCAAATCCTTGCATCCCCTTTTAAGCAGCCCCTTTTAAGCAGATATTCAGCAGCCGCAATACCTGTGCTAGCTCATTGATGTGGTTGCTTATGCATGCAACCTCCATCCTTTCCAAAAAATCTGCCACATCTTCATTAGGACCACCCAAAAACTTTGGATACGACATCATTTTAATCCCCAAGCTTCACTTCAAATCCCAAGAAAAACTAGAAACACCTTCCTTCAATCTCTTACTCTGGGGCATACACCCTCGTAAGAGAAATCCCTGAGCTATTCCTCAGTCAAACAATCCCTGAGCTATCCTCAGTGGGGGCACCAGAAGAATGTGAGGTGAAAAAAAGAAAAAAGAACCTACCTCTATAGCCCTTCACCCCCCAAACTTGGAAAACACAAACACAACGGCGGAGGCACCACCAGCCACACCGGCTGGAACACTCTCTCATGGTTCACCACCCACCCACGCCATAAAGAACAGCTCAAAACCACGATAGACAATTGATTATCCAGCAAAAAACATACAAAGCACCAACCATGTACAACTCAACAATTACACCAAAAACCAAGACTCTGGCCAGGATTTACTGCCAAGGGAATTCACCCTTGCGTCTGACAACCAAGCCTCTGTCTCCCGGTCTCTGCACTCTCCAGAGGGCGCCCCACCAGCAACCCTCCTTCACTTCCTCTATAGCCCGGCTACTCTCTGTCCAGCTGCTACCTGCCAAGTGTCGTAGGCGAGCCCCATTGTCTCCAGCCCACACATCAGCACCTCTACTGCAGCCAACACACACAAGAAACCAAGGCTCTCTCTCTGGTCAGCATCCACTCTCTGCCTGCAATCATCGACCACACAAAACCAGCCACTCCTCTCTCCAGAAGGCGCCCACACCAGCTAACCCTCAACTCAGCAGCTCTCACTCTCTCTGTGTCGTGACCAGCAGCTTCACCAACCACCAGAGCCTTGCACAATCTCTTCAGCACCAACCAAACACCAGCCCAAGCCACATCACCCAAGGCCCACACCAGCCTATCTCTTTGCCTTTCTCCACTTCCCTGTACACAAGGCGGCTACCTTCAGCATCTCCACACTCGTCCAAAGCGCCTGCAGCCCTTCAAACTTGCATAGGCCACCTTCCTTTGCATTAGGACTTGTTTGGGGTCTTCTTGGGCCCTTTAATTTGCCCCAAGCCTAATGACAGTCATTAAGGAATGGTGCAATGGGAGAAGGCCATGTGGAGAAAAATGTTGGGTTTCCCTGCCCCTAATACGTAGGGGTCAAACTTGAATCATACGTTTTTTTTAAAGAAATTGGGCTGAAAATGCAAAATCTTTCAATAAAATCAGATTTCCCACCTTTTTTTAATAAAGACAGCTCAAACTGGCATAAATGACCCCACCTCAAAAAGTGGGCTAGGGCCAGAAACGCCCCCCCATCATTATCCCTCATTTAAAGCTACTTTTCCCTCTCCCCACTCCCTCTTCCTCTCTCTAAAACTAGCAATTCGGTTTTGAGTCTCTCTCTAACTAAAAGAATCTTTTTTGGCCTCCTCCCTCCCCATTCTGCCTTCCCCTTCCCTCCTAAAGTTAGATCTATCTTTCTGTGCCTTCTTGGCTATGGAAAGCTTGGAAAACAGTCCACTTTCTCCCCCATCAAGTCCATCCTCTCTTGCTTGCACACATTCTTCACTCTCCTCTTGCTAGCTTATACACATTCTTGACTCCTCTTGCCAGCTTATATGCTCTGCTAGCATTAGGTTGCAGAGATCTTCTTGGCTATGGAAAGCTTGGAAAACAGTCCTTTTTTCCCCATCAAGTCCATCCTCTCTTGCTTGCACACATTCTTCACTCTCCTCTTGCTAGCTTATACACATTCTTGACTCCTCTTGCCAGCTTATATGCTCTGCTAGCATTAGGTTGCAGAGATCTTCTCACACACCTATAACTTCATAGCATTTAGCTTAGTCAGTTAGCCAAGCACAATGAGTCGCCGACCTCGTTCAAGGGTGGAGTCCTTTAGTAGCAGCAACGAACAAGACGACACTGGCTTGTGGGTTACAAGCACCTTTGCAAAAGGAATGTGGGTGACGATGCGTCCAAGCACAAGGGGAGCCCACAAAGTCTCTCGCAGATACATAGGGTTAAAGTCACACCATTGGAAGGGTCGCATAGTGGATCTCAAGCAGGGGGCTGACGGAAGCAAGCAGGTGATGATCCAACACGTCTACAAGGCATCGCAACTCCGTGTTGACAATGCCAATCACAAACGCTTTCCTGCAAATTGTAAGTTTTATTTGTGCTTCTTGTTTTATGGGCTGCACTGAGACATGCTAATATCATTTCATGTTACAGAAGCTTGATTTTTTCAAGTGTGTTCTTGTAATGTTCTGTGCAGACATCCTTCCGTCGACATTTGTGGAATGGGAGCCTTTAGAGGCCCTTTCTGGAACCTTTGAGGCGCACCACTTTGAAATCGGCAAGCTACTATATACTGGTTGTTCAACATCAGAGCTTTTAGAGCGCTCAGTTTTCTTCTTTCATGCAGAGTATATTGTACCCACGTCAAGAGATGGTTCTGGGACTCTACGGAGGCTCCCTACACCAAGTCTCACGGACCATGATTGGCCAAAGCCCGACAATACTTTGGTTGCACTAACCAGACGTCGGATTGAGATTGATGTGTGCAATGCAATGAAGTGCACCTAACTATGGGTCACATCGTGCGACTCTCACGTTCTTCATGCCTTTACATTTGTTTGTGTTTTTGTTCAAGGAGGCTGATGTTCACCGGACTCCTACAATGTGGATTGCAAACGGAGGCACAGTAATGAGTGCCTTTTTGCCACCTTCGTGGGATTTGAAGGTTATTCAACATCAGGGTGACAAGATAAAGTGCATGGTGGTGTCGGAGAAGATGGTCGTTCGGTACCAGCTTGGAAAGCAACAACTCTCTATTATCTTTCCTTTACAGACGTTGGAAGCTGACTGGAGGCGAATGGCAAGCACTCGATTCGGACATCAACGATGCAGAACAGCTTGATGTACATGTTAGCACGCAAGCTGATGTGTGGGATATCGTAGTAAATGCTGATTGGAATATGGCGAACCTAAGGGAGTACTTAGGCCTTAGGTTTGCACTGATGCACTGAAAGGTGACTTTTCATTTGTGATTGATAACACACCTCTACGTAAGAGGAAAGAGGCATCTTACTTTTGTAAAAGCATTCCCTTCCCCAGATGTATCCATATCAAGCAAGCTATGTAACAGATTTTGAGAGATTAATTCAAAACAATTTTGGCTACTCGCAATTTGCGTTCAATTTTGTGCACTTTTAAGTTTTGTCGCGTGTTTTTATTTTTTTGGAGGTTTTAAGTGAGTTTTTAAACATAAAAAAAGTTTTAAAGACCTCTTTATAAGTCACTTTTGGCCACTTTGAGTTCATCTCCTCACTCTCGGCATCTTTGCGGTCCCCTCGCCTTCTTCGCTACTCAAGCATGGCCACCCCCGCCCAAGCTCTCCTATCTCAATTGCACAAGCTTGACCTCGGTCACTTGATCGAGAAGCTTGCACCCATCTTTCAGACATCTATTGACATGGAAGGCACCGCCGAACTCCATAATGACGTGTTTGGGGCGTTCACTAGCTACATGGACACATACATGGCTGAATATTGTGTCAACTTTGAAGACGAGGAGGTAACTTGGGTGCCTGTGGATCTTATCAAGCATACCTACAAAGCGGACAAAAATTTCAGGTTCAGGCTTGCAAGATTCCTCAAAGGCCTTAGTAGCGCATATCTAAGGGAATGGGCAACATTGGCACAAGTTTTTTGAGGTGGGACATGACTCTTGCCCTCCTGATCTTGGAGGGAACAGAGAAAAGCAAGGGAAAGAGGAAGGCCACTCCTCCAAAGAAAGCCACACCTTATCTCTTGATCAAGGAAGCTGACCCAAAGGAGGAGATTGTCACCCCAGTGCAAGAAGCATCTCTTGCACTTGTGAATCTGGCGGAAGAGCCGCAAGCTGAGGCTGTGAAACGGGACATCGAAGGGGACGATGTCATGGATGAAGTTCCAGAGCTCGAAGTGCGAACTCTACACCCCATCATAGTAGAAGGTGTAGAGTTCTTGTTTTTGGATGACATCGCCCATGTCCTTGGGCTGCACCAGGATGAAACTCTCTCAGTCATTGCTATGTACACGGGCATGCGAGACACACAACAGCCGTCCAAAGATGATGACATCCGCATTGACTTCAGTTCCGCAGATGTCACAAAGGTGCTTGCGCTCCCGAAAAATCATGCCTCAATAGAGTCCCTTGTGGCAGAGACTCTTGTACAAATATCCCAGTGCAAGGATTTCTACGAGAGTGTGCCAGAAACTAGCTTTGCCCCTCACAAGCCGCTTGCCATTTCGGATTCCGTCAGCCTCGGGAGCATCAATATTAGTGATGCAGACCTTGCGGATCATGATGATGCCACTGAGGTAGTACACCCAATTTCTTCCCTTCTTAATTTGTAATTTTTTGAAGTCAACTCATTCTTCTATCTACTTTGTAGACCGCAAGAGAAATGGACTGGTTCGCAAGCCGAAAGGGTGGAGCACGAAAGGAGGTGGAGGGGAAAGATGCTGCGCTATGGCACTACATCCCGAGCTTCAATGCCGAGATGCTTCGCGTAATTCACAACGACTTTTCAAATGATGCGCAAGCTGAATTTTTGAAGTGCAGAGCCCTAAGCGCCATCCTGTCTGAAGCCCCTATAGCCCAAAATGCCCATAAATGTATTCTTGTAAATAGGTAAGCAGCTATCTATAGCTTTGGTGATAAAGGTGCAGGGTCTTTCCTAGGATTTTGTGGCCTTAGCCTTGGACAAGGCATCACTGATGCCAAAGAGATAGCCGAACGCATTGGTGACAAACCATCAGTAAAGACTCTCACCCACGAGGCTTTCACCAAGCTCATCAAGCGAGTTGGCTAGATCCAATGTACTCATTTGCCTTCTATGAAAATCAAACAATTAATGACATCAAGATGTTTTTCGAGCTGATTTTAAGTTTTATCTTCTTGATGTGTTTATATGTTGTTGTCGTGTCCTGTCATGATATTTCAATCAATTTTTGTGAACGCTCGTCTGCCACCGCCCGTCCGACTTTGGCTCGACTCGACGGGCCGATTTCTCCCGCGTATGGCCTCAGAAGGGTATATCAGCTGTGCGGGGTGCGCGGGGCCGGGGGGGGGGGGGGGGGGCGGTGGTCGCTCCGTGGAGCCTGTGTGCCACGGAGCGACTTTTGGCTGTTTGACTTTTTAGTCAAACAGCCAAAAGTCGCTCCGTGGCACACAGGCTCCACGGAGCGACCACCGGCCCCCCCTCGGCCCCGGCGCACCCCGCACAGCTGATATACCCTTCTGGGGCCATACGCGGGAGAAATCGGCCCGTCGAGTCGAGCCAAAGTCAGACGGGCGATGGCAGACGAGCGTTCACATGAGGTCGAATGTACATAGCGACAACAATTACATGCAAAAGACTACAATTACCTTGACAAGACAACAATCACTTGCAATAGAAAATAACTTTTTTGAAAATAGACATGGTTTTTCATTAATCAAATTGAGATTACAAAACACGGTTTGTTGCATTACAAAGGCTTCCCCTATCTAGTGAAAGAGAGCTCCTCTCCACGGATACGCCTAGCTAGATGAAGATCAGATGGCTTCAAAGTGACACGTTTTGCATGCACCATGCACAAAACCGCGTCTTGGAAAAGCGAAACCAAAATATCCTCGGCACCTTGTTGCAGAGCGCCTAGTGCCGCCGCTTGCACACGATTGACATCCCGGCGTGCTGGTCGTGGATAATCTCTTTGACGAGACGCCCAAAAGGTGCCTTTGGAATAATTGGTGTGCAGGTCTTTTGATATTTGCGAATTTCTCTAAGGGCAACTGTCCCTGGTCTCCACCTTTGCTTCTTCTGCGTTGTTGGGGGCAGTGGTGCTTGCGCGTGGCGAGTCCAAGCTGGCGTGTCATTTTTAAACTTCTGTCGCTGCTCTTGGAAGTTATCGGAAGGGGGTTTTGTGCGTTTAGGAATGATTTTCCCCTTCTTAGCCTTTGCAGGTGTTGGAGTTTTCTTTGCCTTTGCAGATGGAGTCTTCGGAGCTGCTCTCTGCTCTGCCTCCTTCCTTACTCGCTCCTCTTCATCTTTCCTGTCTTTTTCCTCACGAAGCCTCCGTGTGTTTGCTGCCCTGGCTTCTCGTTCAAGCTTCTGTCTCTTATTTTCTACTTCCTCAGCTGAGAGTTTTCTCTTTCCTTTACCAAGTGCACGAGCCAAGACTCTATCTAGCATTGCATTGACAATCCTATTGCTCGGCAGGTGCTCCCTTTCTACTGTGTCTTCATTTCTCCTCTTTGTATATTCTGCTCGAAGACTTTGTATAGCCGCTTCCAAAATTGTGTCATCTTCGTATCCGGCCATTCGCAGGTCAGCAACAAATCCGTGAGCTTTTCTGTTAAGCCAATCCTCCTCCGCAGCAAAGAATGCTAATCTTCTCTTGTTGCTTGCGGCGGCCTGAGCTTCTTCTACAGCCTTCTTGTCTGCCTCCGCCTTCCTAACTGCCTCGTCTTCTTCCTCCTTCTTGGCAGCCTCATCCTCCTGTGCTTTCTTTGCCGCCTCGTCCTCTTGAGTTCTGACGGTCTCTTCGGCTTCTTTTCTTGCTCTCTCAGCTGCCTCCATGTCCTCTGCTTCTTTGTGTAATCTCTTCGCTTCTTGGCATTCTTGGGCTTCTTGGGCCTCTCGCTCAAGCCTCACACGCTCAGCTTCCAGATCCACTTGGGCTTGTGGGTAAATGTTTGGGATTGCAGTTCTATGTGCCACCGGTAAGGGCCCAAGGTCTTTGAAAATGTCATCCTGCGTATTGGAGGGAGGATCATTTGGGGGCTCCATGTGCGTGAGATATTAGTGCACGAGCGAGAGAGAGAGAGAGAGAGAGAGAGAGAGAGAGAGAGAGAGAGAGCACGCGAGAGAGTCAAGGGGAGAGGAAGAGAGAGAGCTCACAAGTCAAGACTTTTAAAAATGACTATAAAACTCACTGATATTTATAGGGGGCCAAAATTACAAAAAAGTCAATTTACAAAATGAACGCGCCAAAAAGTGACGAACAAGAATTATTGGGTGGGTAACCACACGGCCATTTCTTAGTCGACCACTGTGCCATTGCCTCGCTCTTTCACGTGCCATTGACGCATTGCACCCTTCTCTTTCGCCTTGCACCTAACACCTTCATGATTTTGCGCCTCAAAGACAAATTTCCGGCTCGCTTTTGGGCCTTTCTCCCAGTAAGTGCACGGTAAAACCAATTGAACATTTCCTGAAACGCATTGCTGCGAACCTTGCCACCGCCATGACCCGTGTTCTTAAAATAGGCCGCCTTGGCTTGGTAATGTGATCGTTCCATGCCTTGGTTGCTCCAGAGTGCAAGAGACCCATATTCATCTAGAAAGAAGGAACTGTGCGCATAGAGAATATGCATGTAGTGTGTTATATGAGTTTCCCCCCAAGCATCGATCATTTCTTCTGTGAATCTGTCAATCGAAGTCTTGAATGTAGCTATCTCTGCTTCATCAAGATACGGGCGCTCAAGAAGCCTCATCATCTCATCACAAGCTTCCCACACATGTGCACGCTTCAATCCTAGTGTCGCCTCATTGCCTCGATAGGTTGTTACATCACAAATCTGCTTCCATAATTCAAAATGTGTATGGCTTTGAGCCTCACCATAGTTTGAGAGCAGGTGTCTTGCTTTTGCACCACCCATACATATCTTATTAGGGTTATCTTGGGTACTTGATGGGTTTTTGCCATCCTTAGAGAGGGTGACAGCACCTGTGTGAAGCCCCACGGATGATAAAATAACTTCAAGCTCTTGGATGCCCTGTTCTCGCCGTGACTCTGGCTCCATGTTCCAAGCATAATTGATGTGGAGCATCAACAATTTGTCCAGAATTCTAAGTCTTGCGTGCAAGGTACACACATGTACTCGCGACAGTGGAATTGAAAGAATAGGGTTCCAAGTAGCATCCTCCTCTGCGCGAGATGGTGCCTTGCACTGATTGCAGCTCATAATTCCATTGAGCCAGACGTGCATACCCTTCCCTTTTTGTAATTGATTTGAGCCCTTTGCACTTGCCTGCTTACGACCTTTCACCTTGGTTGCTTGTTTGGCCTTCCCCACTGCGACACTTGGCATCCTTGGATGACAACAAAAGATGCATGGAAACAAAGTGTTAGCACCGCTTTTAGTTCCCAACATGCATTTGAGGGTCTTGAGATCACCACCAAGGTGCCACTCTATTTCAAAGTGACCAGTGCCAGGCACATGCAAGACTTCACCATTTGATTGCCTGTGTATCACTCCTTGAATACCTGTACGGGTGAAGTACCACCTCACACTGTCATGGTCCTCGTGCGGAAGGGTCCATGCCGCCTGCCACCATATGTTCTTCTCAGACTGCACTCCAAAGTAATCTTGCTTGCGTCGCTTTGTGTGCAAGTTATTCTCCGCATCACCTGTTTCATCTTCGCCGTCTAAGCTCTTTCGCTTCAATGCCCTGCTCATGAGTGTCAGACTTGTACGTTCCACCCTTTGGCCCTTTACAACCTGACATTCATCCAATTTGAGGACAAATATAGCCTTTCCATCCGTCTCCTCTAATGTCATATCATAAAACTGAATCATAGCTCGTTGAAGCGCCTCCACCTCGACGTAAACATTGTTAAACTTGTTGTAAGCAAAATCTTTTGAATTTGACATTGGCATGCTACCATCCACCCATCTGTAGCCGCCTAGCAAGTCGGCAATATTGTTGTTTGCTGACTTCCTTGCCATAACTATACTGTATGGTGTTGGAAGTATAGATCGTGTCATTCCTTTGCCTCGTAGACGTGCTATGATGCAAGTATACAAAGCCCTGTATCCCTTATCACTGATACCTGCTGTGTCGCACACAGTGAGCATGTCAATGGGACTGACAATCTGCTCAAATTCCTTGAGAAAATACTTTTGAATCCTGTCACGCAACGCACCATTTACTGGATTGGTTATCATATTGATTACTTTCTGCTCTAGAATAATGTGCTCAAGGATAGACTCCTCAGTATTGGAACAACCTAATATTGCTTTAGCACATTCCCTGGACATCACATAGTTCAGAGTCAATGACATAACTATATGAAAAAGGAATGTAATGCTAGTTTTGAAGCTGTGATTACCTTGTTTGACGCACACGTTGCTTGCGAGCCCCCCCATCTTTGGAAAGAAGACTCAGAGGCTTGCGCTTTCGCTGCCTTGCATTATATCCCACGGGGAGGTGAGTGAAATGATCGACACGTCGGCGAAGGTTCCGAGTTGAGTTTCGAAGACGGAGATAGTTCTCTATAGCTCGATCCCTCCTTTCCACACCTTTATCAAGCTTCATCTTCTGCTCTGCATCCTCCTTCTCTAGATCCTTGACTCGAGCCAGCATATGTTCCTTTGTGGCCATGAAAGTTGACGCACATTCTTCCTTTTCTGCCTTGCATAATTTTAGAAGCTTCCTGAGGTGATTTTGATTTGAGAGTTCCTGCAAGTACAAAGAATAGAGCCTCTGACAGTACCCTAAGAAACCATTATAACCACACCCAAGAAGCGTACGACCTGCGTGATATTACGAAAAGGGGGAGGTGCACCAGTCTGTGGATCAAGGGGATAAATGCTTCCATCAGTCCAAAGATCAATGGCTTTTGCACCTTGAAGTCGTAGCACCTCAGCAGGAATACATCCCTTCGTTCGATTACTTCGCATTGTGGCATACTCCTCGTCTAAGTCCACGTGCAAGCGAAACTTTGATTGCTTGTTGGTGATGTCCCGTAGAGCCATTGTACCTAGCAAATGGAGATGGAGATGTAGATGGATACAGAGATGGAAATGTGGATGGTGATGGAGATGGAGATGTAGATGGATACAGAGATGGAAATGTGGATGGTGATGGAGATGATGGAGATGGAGGATGGAGGTGGAGGATGGAAATGTGGATGGTGATGGAGGAGATGAAGATGGAGATGGTGATGGAGATGGAGGTGGAGGAGATGCAGATGGATATAGAGAAATGGAGGCCTTGAGGAGATAGATATGGAGAGCTTGCTAGTGATGGAGATGGAGAGCTTCAGCTTGCAAGGATGTGTAGATCTGTACCTTCACAGGAGGGGATGGTGAGCTCTTCCATGAGAGCTGGTGGAGAGGATGATAGATATGGAGAGCTTGCTAGTGATGGAGATGGAGAGCTTCAGCTTGCGAGGATGTGTAGATCTGTACCTTCACAAGAGGGGATGGTGAGCTCTTCCATGAGAGCTGGTGGAGAGGATGATGGAGTAGGAGGTCCAGATCTGCAGGCCATGGCTCCTAGAGAGAGAAAAAGAAGCCCTTACCCAAGTAAAACACCCTAAACGCGTTTTAGAGAGAGAGTGTAGAGAGAGAGTGGGATCTGCAGCACCTCCAAAAAGGGAGGGAACAAAGTGACGAAAATTTTCAAACATTCTTTGTGAAAGGTACTTCACTACAAGACAAAAAGGCAGTTAGGTCCATATTCCTTCCCAAGGACAGAAGATCTAATGATTAGATTACCTTTAGGCCTATTTTCTTTTTTGTAGAAAAGGAAAAATGCATTTTCAGGCCTAGGCCACTAGCTTGGTCAAAGCTTGATTAGCATTTTAAGCATTTCACTAAGTGTCCAAATAAAAGGGCCCAAGAAGACCCCAAACAAGTCCTAATGCCTGGCCTCTATCTCTGCAGCATCACCAGCCAGGAGTTCTCTACACTCAGTTCATCTCTTGGTGCCTCCCCAATCGCCTCCAGCTACTGCTGCTCTGCGCCAGCCTTTGAAGAAGCCTCTCCACAGCTTTTACAAGGTGGCCAACTTCTCTTGCTCTCTTCGCTGACCACCTTCTCTTGCAGCTGCTGCAGTTGCACCTAGCCATACAAAAAACAAAAGCACCTTGGCTGCGGTGGCGGCTGCGCTCCCTTCACACTGTCCCTTCACTCGACCCCCTGGTCGGTGCCTGCAGAACCACTAGCGCTGCTTATCCACCAGCCTTTGTATCAACGAGGCGACCACTTATCCACAAACAGCCGTCTGCACAAGCATCCACCGGTCTTCTTCACGTACAAGGCGGCCAACAAGCTGACGCCGGTAGCTCACTAGAGCCGCCCCAGCAGCTCGACCCTAGGCGGCCACCTTCCTTTCAACTATCATCGCGCCTCACTTGCCAGCCCTTGATACACGAGGCGACAACTTCACCCCAGTGCCTCTGCAAACTCACGATCCCCCGGGACTTCTTTTTTCCAGAGCGGCCGTCCTTTTCTTCGCTCTCTCCTTTTCGTTTTTTCTACCACCTTCTACGCCTTCGCCCTCTTCGAGATGTCTGTGCTGGCAGCTACACAAAACCTCCACGTGGCCATTTATAAGGTGGCCACATGTATTATATTTTATTATTTCTTAAGGCCTCAAAGCCTCAAAATGATGGCCACCAATGCCTCCTTATTACCTTGCTTCTCAAGTTCAAGTGCAGCACCACGACCTTCCAAAATTATGCAACATCTGCCCACAGCCTCAAATCATCAGCATCAACTTACCAAACATGACCATCACAGTCGGTGCCATGCATTTGGCAACCACCCGCACACCACACTACTGCTATAAAACTTCCATATCTTCCGCATCTGCTCCCAAAAAAAAACATGTGCATATACCGACTCACTGCAAAACCACCCGCTCTATACATTTGCCACGGCATTCAGGGCAAAATTTATTCACACACCACGCATCCCATATGTACACGGACCCAAAACACCTTTCAGATTCTTACCTATCATCACTTGAGGTTCCATTGTTACCTCATCAAGGTCAAGATGCCCACATCCTCCTCATTCCACTCGTCCACCACCACCACGGAACATACTCCTCTTATGGGCAGTAAATTTTGTGCTAGCTTTGGTGGGAACCCTCTCACTTTTATGAGGTGCTAATAAAAGCTTTGAGTAAGGAGGAATCTGGTTTGAAGGGAGGGGAGTATTATATAAAATATGCTAATCCATGACGGGATTCCTCTTTTTCTAGTAAGAAACTTCTCTTCTGAAAGAGGGATAGCTTCAAAAAAAGAAATGCCTTGGTACTTATGTGGGTTTTGAACTCAGAACCTCACAATTATCAAAAGAATACTTAACCACTAGGCGGATATTTTAGTGAAGATAAAGTTATTAACTTTATCTTTATGGAATAATAGTTAAAAAATTTAAAGGGGAGAGAGAGAGAGAGAGAGAGAGAGAGAGAGAGAGAGAGTAGCAATGGGGAGAGTAAGAGAGAGGGGGAGAGCAAGAGAGAGGGGGTTGGGAGAGAGAGAGAGAGAGAGAGAGAGAGAGAGAGAGAGAGAGAGTACGACAAATCAAGTGTACCATATGATGGTGGAAGATAAGTGTTGGATCAGCGAGAATGCTAATAGGGTATGGAACATCAAGAAAAGTAGGGCCTGGTGGAAGGTAGTAATCTTACAGGTCTAAGATTCCATATCAAGGGAAGGTGTTCCTATGGCGCATGCTAGTTGGAGGCCTACCATTGGGGGACCACTTGTGCAAAAGCGGCGGATTGCTTCTGGTAATTGTGTGTTTTGTACTACATGCTTGGAAACATGCCCTCATCTTGTCATTTCATGTCCGGTGTGGCAAAGAAGGTTTGGGTTTTCCTTTCTTGTGTGACAAATAGGCCCGTAAAGGTTAAAGACATGATTTTTGGCAAGAATCCAAATGGGCCGGATAACCCAGAACATTTATTTTTCTTTCATTTTTTCAGGTGGACAGGTTTGTGGAATATCTGGATAAGTAGGAATGCCTTCATATTTGATGCAAAAGTGGGTATTATTGCTCACATAGGTCGTATAAAAGGGCTAATATTGTGGCAAGTCTCTTCCTTCTGGTCAGCTCATTTGGTGGAAAATGACACAGCTATATATTGGATGAGGGTACTCCGAGCTAGGCCTGTGGTTTCAAAGTAATTAG